>NW_010529667.1:6412-128435 GCF_000687285.1 Phaethon lepturus
GTAAGGGAAGCGATGTAATGTGTAATTCCCAATGGCCTGTTTAGATTCAAGAGATAAAGGAGGTCATTTCTATTCCTATAAGCTGACTAATTTACACGTATTGCTCATCTTTTGACTGTTTCCAAACTTCAGTCTAGTTTTCAGGTGTCTATCAATCACTGTCACCTGAATTTACAAAATTTACAATCCAAATAAAAGATGATTTTGATACTTAAATAAGACCAGTGACAAATGCAAGAATTTTACCTTAATTTGCTTGAGTAAGAGTAGAAGACCTTTCCATTCCTGGGTGACTTCCATTGGTATTGTGGAGGAAAAATATGTGAAAGTAGATATGGTACACGTATTTTACCCAAAAAGGAATTACTTTGGAGAAGTTTGACAAGCGTTCTCTTCTTTCTTTCTTTCATTTATTCTGTTGCTTTTGTCATCCAAGCACGACATCACAAAGTTTATCAGAAAAGTGCGTTTTAAATTTTGGCCTAAGTCAAATTTTAAAATGGCCTAAGTCCTATCATGGTGAATTCAACTAAAATCCGTGATTAATTATGCTCGTAACGGAAAGCAGTATGATATTTATTTTTGTTCTCAGAAATTTAAAAAAAAAGTGTTTCAATTTGTTAATAAGTAGAGCGGGTACACAGTTCAGAGACCTTAAATTAATTCCAGATTCAATAACTTTTTGGCAGGTACAAACCATGCTACTTGTATGTCAGTGAGATGGTAGTGACATTCCAAGCAATGAAACAGCATCTTCTGTTCCCTGGAAGCAGCACCATAACCTTCAAATAAGCAGTAATCCTGGCTTGGAGGAGGTCCTGTGCTGCAGAGATTTTTTCCATGTAACAGCTTCTTGTTAAAGGGAAATTGTCATGATAATCATGTCAAAGGTAGTAGAAAACCCTTTATCCAGCTTCCCTTCTGCACTGTTTTTAGTTATTGTCAATTCCTGGTGGATTATTTAATCAGCCAGGTTTACACAGATAACCTAGTAGTGAAAGACTACTTCATTTTCCTGGGTTCTCTAATTCTCTGTCAACAACAGTTTTGTTTAACAGCATGTAAACAAACAGGACTAACAACAGGCTAAAGCTGGGAATTGCCATGAAGCATGGTTGTTCATCTCCAGGGAGTCTCTGTTCTGTTATCAGTTCTGAGTAGGAACTCCTTGCTCTGTCAGGAACAAGCAAAAGCTCCAGCTCATTTCTTTCTGGTTCAGCTTTGCTCTGGCATACAGTGGGTAAGGTGAGCCAAATGACAATCTATTCTGCCTTTTGCTTGCAGAAAAAGAAATTAAAGAAATTAAGCCCCCCATAGTTTTTTTGTACATGACCACAGGGATACCACAGGGAGGTAAGCAAGATTTATACCTACTGAGGATCTGACCAACTGTTCAGATAAGTCAAATGAAGCAGAGGGTAGCTTAAGTGACTTGCTGAAGGTGAAATTGTGAACAAATGACAGCACTGAGCACAAAACTCTAACTCTTACTCTCCCTTCCTAACTGCTAAAATACTTCTCTCCCAGGTATCCACTTTTGGATTTAGCCACATGTATAGTCACACCTAAACTGGAAGAATATAGCAATAACAATTTTAGGATAGCTGGAAAGCTATATTGGGCACTTTCAACTCCACCCAACAAGAAAAGAAAGAAAATGACTCAGCACCATCATTCATTATCATAATCAGCCTTGGGATAAGGCCATGTGCTCGAGGATACCTTACTCCCATAGAGAGTGGATATCTTGAGAAAAAAGCAGATAACTGTTTTTGGCAATGAACAACTGAAGGAGAATAACTTGAAGATGACTCTTAAAATATAACATGGACACTGTATATATACACCATAATATATAGATAAGTGGAAAAAGGAAACTTATTTACTTCGAGGTTGGGTTAATACCTTTCAGGAATTCACTGCGACAATAAATACATTCTTCAACAACTGCTACAACCTATTATTATAAATTTACTTCAAGGAGCAAATAAAACATCATCTTACCTTTTTCTTTACTTAGGTTTTTTCTTCCCTCCCTCCCTCCCTCCCTCCCTCCTTCCCTTCCTTCCCTTCCTTCCCTTCCTTCCCTTCCTTCCTTCCTTCCTTCCTTCCTTCCTTCCTTCCTTCCTTCCTTACTTCCTTCCTTCCTTCCTTCCTTCCTGTTCCAATTCAACTTTTATTTAAACTAAATATTTAAGCATGAAGTACTAGATAACCCAGAGGTATGAATACGCAGCCTTTCACTTCTAGCTCAGTTATATGAATATAACTGAGATAAACAGTAACCAATATGTAATGATTAGTTGGCATTAAACTTGTTTTTAGAAGATACAGAATATTTTTTTAAGTGTCATCAGTTAGCATTAATTTGTATGGAGGAAGGCAAGTTAAGTTGCTAATCATTTAAAGTCAAGATGTAAAGTAAGGGATAAATACATATTTTACATTTTCTCTGGTTGTTTGACTTCACCATGTCATTTTATCACGTCTGATCTTTTAATTGACTGCTACTGAGCAAATTGGTATCTAGGTATTTTTAAGGACAGAGAAATACTGAAAAAAACAAAACAAAAACCTGTTAAAATAAAGGTAAGTCAAAGCAGAGAGCAGTAAACTCAACAATTTAAAAAACAAACAAACAAACAAACCCCCAACCCTCCAGGGAACACAGAATTATCCGGTGTTACAAAGCCTGGAAACTTAGAGCCAAAGTTAATTTTAAAAGAAACCTAAACATGTCAAGGTAGAAAAATGCACAGAAAACAATTCCTACTTTTTTGTGATTTCATCAGTAGAAGCCACATGGGAAAAAGGCAGTTAAATCAAATTTAAAATCATAAATAATAAAATGCAATCAGTATGCACTGATCATAATCATATGGCTATTGCACCAGTTCAAGTTGCTCGTTCCCATACATGGATGATTTAGAAATTAAGATGCTCATTTCACTAATGGCAATAAATATCCTTATCTTTCATATCTTTTCCAAATATTTAGGCTCTGCAATCACAAGGCTCATTTCATCAAAGAACATTGCATTTACACTGGGAAAAGTATCAGAAATCAAAACAACCAGATGGCTAGGGGACCTTAATCAGGACCTCCTGCAAGAAGGATCTCTCCCAAGAAATATGAGAAAACAAAACAGAGCCATCAAACATAGAATCAGTGATAACAACAGCAAGAAGGAAAAGGACAACACACAACACAGTAGAAATCCTTAAATGAATGACTGTGCAATTCACATGAGAGGGCAGAAACAGAAGAATAAAACAAAGGGAAAATCTTTGCAGTCATCCTGCCAGCACCCAGAGTTTCGGGGTCACTACCACTCTAGGAGATAAGCCTGGTTTCTGCTTTACCAGAAAACATCCTATAGTTCAGAAGTGAGGAGAAAATGTGTTTGAATGTTGTGGGAGAGAGAGAAATAATGAAGCAGGTTGGGGTTTTTTTAGAAATTATCCAAACTAGTGTTGCAAACAGAAATTCTTACTCAAAATGACAACGGTTATTCTATGTGGCTATTACAAGGATGAGTTAAGGTTGTTACAGATGTCATATCTGCTCATTATCATACAAGGGGCTTAGAGTGAAGCTTAAATGTAACAAAGGTTTCTCCTGGCTCAAATGCAAAAGGTGCATAAATATGAGGACTGTAACATTTAGTTTGGGGACAACTGCAACAACCCTGAAATGAACTTTCCTTAAACTAGTGAGGGACAATCTAAAACTCATACAACTCAGTCTTTGTTATGGGAATGCAGACACACACACACAGACTAATTGTTATTGTAGGAAGTTTCTGTCTGTTCAGTCAACACATGGTAATTAACTTGTTCACTCCTTAGCTCTATGTCATTGCTTAAGCTCCACTTAAAATGGTCAAGGAACATGCATGCAGTCAGATGTCATGTTTTTGCCAAGGAGATGATAACATCCAGCTGGATAGTCTGTATGTGGGCAAGGTGGGGACAGACACTAACGTATTAGTGGACTATTACAACCTTTCAGTCATGCAAGCAAGCCTGGAAGTCTAACTGGCTTAAAATGTCATCTTCTGTTTGGTGTTACTCCCCCTTTCTGATATGTAAGTTTACCTCGTTTTTCACTGCATTCAACTTATACCAAACATGCCTGTACAGCATTACATTTTATGTCCACGGACACACATTTTTGTGTGTGTTAGAACAAAGCCGTGTTATAAGCTTTACTTATCCTCTAGCAGAAATTTCTTCATGGGTAGGGATGGACTGTCTCGGATGGTAACTAAGCTCACTGATGATGCATTAAATGGGTTCGAACTCAATCCCCGCTGTGAAATACTCCTTTACATCAGTCTGACTTTTTGAAAGTCTGTTAACAAGATCATTATAAAGTACACATGCATATATGTATGTATAAACATATATATAGATATGATATACACACGGGTAGGGACGGATTGTCTCGGATGGTAACTAAGCTCACTGATGGGTTCAAACTCAATCCCCGCTGTGAAATACTCCTTTACATCAGTCTGACTTTTTGAAAGCCTGTTAACAAGATCATTATAAAGTACACATGCATATATGTATGTATAAACATATATATAGATATGATATACACACGCAAGTTAAATGCAGGTCATACATTACAGTGAATGTTCCAGGTTTCATGGAGATTGCGGGCCAAATCTCCAACTCATGTAAATTCATATAGCTCAATGGATATTGATCAAAAACTATTTTAATGTTTCTTTTATCAGCTATGTTAAGACTTTGCCACACAAATTAATTGACTGTATGAGGTCAAAGAGTTCAGTGAAAGTAGCACTGTGTGCATTCTAATATGATTTCCTCAATACTTTTTAATCAGATGTGAGAGTGTGATACACTTTTTCAAAAACAAGACTTCATTTTGAGTATCTCAGTTTTGGTGGTGTTCCAGAGCTCTTGTTTTTAAAGACCTAGTCCCCTTCACTGTGCCTCGTCTTGAATATGCAAAGGCTCAGGGCACCAAATCACCACTCAATGAAAATGTAGGTCGTAGGTTTGTAGCTGTATTTCTCGTTTCAGTTTACTGAGCACTGACTCACTATGATAGCTGTTAAACTCCATTACTGCTAGAACGTCAATGTTTAACATGTTTCTCTAAACTGAACCATATGATTTTGTATTCCTACAGCAGAGTGATTGCTCTCCATTCCTCTACTTTTAATATTCCTTTTGATAAACTATACTACCATAGTAATAACCCTGAAGTCTCAGAAGCTACTGCATACTAAAAATAAATGTTCTGAGACTCAGTTCTGCAGAATGGGATGCACAATACATCTTAGATCTCAATATTGAAATTTTTATAAAAAACATACTTCAACACAAAATAAAACTTAGTGTGTAAATTATCTGTTTAACAAATGTTATTCTGCAATTTTGCTTTTAAATTATGGAAAATGAAATAGGTCTTCATATTAAATTGTCAAATGACATTCCTCTTCCTATAATATAGATATAATTGTTGGTATAAAGAAAACAAAGCGCTCAAACCTTCTTCTTTGTAACTGCTCCAGTGCAGTATAGTTTTCTACATTTGTATTGACATTTATTTAAACTAGAGGGTATGTATGGAATTACCAATTACTTTTTGCCTGACTCATATTATTTCAAAAGGGTATTTAAGAACCAGAAATTGTCAGAAGGAATGGAGGAAGGAAGCTAGTGAACAAGGAAAGCAAAAAAGTGAAGTACAACAGTTCTTTAAACGTTGCAGCATACAGATCCAAAGTTTTTAGTGCCTTTCTGCTACTGCATAAAATCTTATCTTTGAAGAACATCTAAAGTTGTGATTCAGTGCTATCAATAATGTGCACCTGATTAAAATGAAATAATTGAATTCTAAAGATATAATGTATCACAATGATGTGTTCCATTAATCTTTCTTTTTCAGCTTTGAGATTGAAATAAGAAGGAGTCGTCTTAACTTAGGTAACTGGATTGACACTCCATCTAACATAAAGGCAAAAATATTGCCACTGAGCAAGAAATACAAGTGTCAGGTCATCTATAGGGAGGATATACTTTATATACAGACCACAAACATAAATTAAAATGAATGTACACTTCATGGAGGTAGAAGGAATTCGGAGAGGACCAAACAATTCTATAGTAATTGGAAGAACTTCCTTAATTTCTCAATCTAAGTAAGAAAGAAAAAACTTCTGACACTGGTTTTAGATCATAAAGCCAACAGATTGTATAAAGTAACACTTCAAGTCCACAGAATTACATCTGGATTACAACGGCAAGGAGAGAAAATCCTTTCTGCTGTGCTCTGATCACCAGTCAAGCCATTACAGCAGAATATGAAACAGAATGTTAAGGAACAGATATGGTTTTGAAATGGAGTAATTGCACAAGACAAGAAAAGCAGTAATAGCTGAAAGTTTAACCTTAACTTCACCCTTATGTCTTAAACTACTCTTCTTCCATAAACACATGAGGCAAAATTGATAGATAACCTAGTGGTGGGGACAGACATCCATGGAACATATTTTGCTGGAACACTATTGATAAAAAGTGGCAGTATTCATTTTTCAAGTGTTGGCAAAAAGTGTTCTTGTTTAAGAGTCTCCCATAAAGGCTCTGGTTATAGCAATATAGTGTAGATTTTTGCACAGATTTGAATTACTTTGCCTTCCACATACAGTAAGTTACACTACAGCCTACAGTTTGAGACTTGGTTTGCTTTCAAACTCCAGTAAAATCTAGAGAATGAACCAAGAGTAAAGAAAATCAGTTCAAAGATTAAAAAACAAAAGAAGCAAGATGTTAAATGGTGGCAGATCCAGCTAGAAATTTCCATCGGTGTTGCATGTTTGCAAAAAATAGCGCAAAAAACTCCATCAAATATTTGGCCTGGTTTTTTACCCTGACAATTATTCTACTTTCATAGAGAATAGAGGATTCTCTGTGACCTATGGTTCATCACCTACAACACTGTACTTTCATCAAGTCACTGTGTTTTCATTTTCACATATCTTCTTTGTATAAAAATATACATATATGTGCCCATGTAGTGCCAGAAACAGCAATGTCAGCATGGAAAGGACTTTACATTACAGGGTTGCATCAGTGAGCTAATACTATTGAGTATATATGCCTATATGTATCCACTACATACACAAGTACTGAAAAAACAGAATTAAAAAGAAAAGTGATCCAACAAAACTTCACAGTACAAAATTCAGGCAGCCTCAAGACCTTCAGCCTGAGAATATTCTCACTGAAAAGACAAGGAATCCAGTTCTGATCCAAAGCATCTATACAAAACTATACAATCACCTCTACAAAGCCACCCACTTTTTTTTTTTCCAAGGATGACTTCAAAACCAACATACTACTGCTGTGTCACCAAAACCAGTAGTTCTTTCATCAGAGATGTCAACACACACAGATGTCAACGCATTGCAAGAGGGGAGAAAGCTGTAACCTTATTCCACAGATATGCTATATCATGTCCCTATCTGGGGATAACAAGGTAGGCTACTGATGCGAGGGAGCACGAGAGGAAGTGGGACAGTGCTGTGTCACTCCTGAGGAAAGTGGGAAGGATGCAGTTACCTCTCACACAGGCAAATGAAATGTCATACTTATTGCTAGACCACCATTTGGGAGGGGGAGACACTGGGTTCCGTACAAAATATTACATTTGCTCAGCAGCCTTTGAAATTCTGCCGTGTTAAAAATGACTGCTGCTACCTAGATAGGAAATGGAAACGTGCAAATGGTATCATTTTAAAATTCTGGCATGAGCCAGTTGTAACTGAGGCATGATTGCAGGGACATGTGCAGACTGGTTGCAAAGCAGGTAAAGGGCACAGTGGATCTGGTTCTTTGCATCGGAATGATCTTTGGTTCATTTTATACAGCACAGGGAGCACTCCCAAATCCTTGATGAGTTTTCTATGTATAGAACTATGAAGAGGGAGAGAGCATTTTTACTTATATCACTAATGCCAGGAAGTTTTTAATGAGGTACATCCTGGTTGGAAGTGTCTGCAAGCAAGGTTGGCAGAGGAACATGCTAAAATCAAAATCTATGCAGTTCTGGAGATACCTGAAAAGACACTTAAATACTGTGGGGAGTTTATAGAGGTGCCTGTTTTTCACAACATCTCAGTGACAACAGGTGAATGTGGAGGAGGTATTGAACTGGGAAGTCTGCAGTCTGGACTTAGTTAAGTTACATTTGGGAATGAAGGCTTTATCTCCTCTCAGTATCCCAGTTTGTGAAATGGGTACAACAGTGTTTCATAAATACTTACAGAAGTCTGTGAAACACAGAAATTATGGTAACAGGTAATTATCCACAAAAGAAACACGGTTACTTTGTAAAATAAATATATATATATCTCCTTGGTATACAGCAATTCCCTCCACCTTGGCCCAAGATTTTCCCACATGCTCAAGATCAGATCAGACTTACCAGAGCTTTTTTCATTACCAGGACGTCAGTGTAAAGTAACAGAGTGCCTCTGACATCCCTTCAGTGCTACTGGGCAAGAACCTCGGTATAAAAAATGCCTTCAGTGCGGTGTTGCAGTCAGATGGCTGCTCTCATAATGACTTCCACACTAAGTCAGCATCTAAGAAAGTGTGTGGGGCTTTTTAATCAATTCAGTGAAATTATATCATCAAATAGTTCTAGAAAGTACTACAGCATATTATGACCCCCCACTGTTAATACAAGCGTAGACATTACCTCCCAGTCTGGTTACAACAAATCCCAGTGAATAAGCACATGTTGCTGCACACTTCACATACTCCTCTCAGAGAAGAATGAAGGGAAAAAACAACACAGCTGTTTTCACAACATGGTGCTTTACCATGTCTCATGTCTCCCCATCCGCCACGCTGCCCGGCTGCGCATGTACCTCTGCCTTTTAGGCAGCTCATCAGGCTGACTGGCCAGGGACGTCGCGCCGGCTCAGGACTCTGCGCCGCGCCACGCCGGCGGCACCTCCAGCAACGTTCGCAGAGACGTGCAAGATACAAGAGAGGCAGCGGAGATTCCGCAGCACAGCAACAAACACATTTTCAGCAAAATCCACCTGTGAAGCCAACTGATAATAATCAGCTAGAGGCTAAAGAAGGCAGCATGTCCTTAGCCATTACAAAATAAACATGTGTGATACTGTTGAGCACAGGCATAAACTGTCAAATGCAGAACTGTTTCGTTGAGTAGCAATATATCCCACCTATTTCTATGTTATATTTGGGGGCAGGGAGCAGAAAGAGAGAAGATCTCTTGAATGATGACTGGTTAACTTAGTTGTCTGTGGGATCTTTCTATGGTTAAGGGTTTTCTGGTTTTTGTTTGGTTGGGTTTTTTTAACTGAAATACCTACCATCAATTTTAGTGAAGTCATTTGTTACTCTTCCGTGTGTAGCCATACAACAAAAAATTTCAATATGATTGACAGGATTTTTCTTTTTTATTTGTTTCTATTTTAACCAGTCCAACCCATATGATTAAGGAACAAACTCCACCGCTGTATTTACAAAGATCTAATCCACAGAGTTTTTAACTTCTGGGAAGATGTATAATTAAAAGTGGTATTTCCCTGATCACTGTCATGGATCCCCAACCACATCTGAGTCAGTTGTTGGGGGTAAAATAAGGAAAATATTGGTGTGGCGATATAATTGTAAAAATACAAGCAATCACTGCACAGAAATTTTCCTTTTGGTATCCAATCACGCTTGCGAAATGCTAACAGTCTTAGATGGCACATAGTACAACAGCAGTGCAGCTTTCAACAGAAATACTGAGCAGCTGGTTATGTTGCCCCATGACTATTTTAGATTTGTTTATTTAAAATTGCAACCATGAAACAAGATTATGTAATTTTAAAAGGAGGTAGGCTTTTGAAGGGAAGTACCAAGGGCCTTCTCATGAAAGATTATACATACACGTTTCTGAGCTCAGGACAAAATAAAATGGAAGGGTTTAAAATTTTTTTCTTTTTTTTTATTTTAAAGGGGTTTTAATTTTTAAAATTAAAATTTTTAAGTCTTACTCACACTGTCTACAAATATTTGTCTTTTAGTTACAGTACCCTAAAGGAGATTAATTTATTACTTGGATTATAAGGAGGTAAACCAAGAGCTCTAGGCTCTGCCACCAACATCTTGAATGATCTTGGGGAAGTTACATCATCTCCTTGAGTACTGGTTCTTTCACATGAGGGGGGGGGCGGGGGGGGGAGAGAGAGAGAGCGCGCACTAACTTGCTCCCAGAAAGGTATTGAGATGCTAAAGCTTTAATTAATGTCTTTTAATTCTATTGAGAGACCCAAAATGAAAGTGCCATATTAATGCAAATTATATCTATTTTTCAGTGATAGAATGAAAATCCCTAAGACAAAGGCTGCACAATGTGTTGTCCAAGTAACAAAAATCCAACTTCATTTGTTATAATAAATTGTTTAGAAATGTCATCAAAAGATCGTGGTAAAGAAAAAATTTAGTACAACTCAAAAAGCCCACTCAAATCATATGGAACTAACTTATGTTCATAACTGGTGAACATGAGAAGTATAGAAATGGGAATGAATTAACTAAAATTGATATGCTAGAGCTTAACTCACACTGGTAAATCAATTTATGAAAAGAAGAGCTACGGTACGAATTCTAGTCTTGTTCTTTCAGTCCAAATTTTTGAGGTGGTGGGTAGCATAAAGAGAGTGAGGCTTACTAGTCAGACTGCTATATCCACCGTCTCCCAGGACCAGGATCCTTCTTTATCACTCGCTTCATGAGAGATGATCTAACCACAGACTTAAAAAAGAACCCACGTAGCATCACTGAGACTTCTGCCTCCTTTGGGTAAATCAGTCCTATGAACCAACTAGAATGGGAAATTTCACCGCCCTTCCTTTCCTTTTACTTGCTTTTTTCTCCCTATCTCACTCCTGGTCCTCCCATCCTTCCAGTTAGTTTACTGCAGTTACTTTTCTTTATTTTTGTGACACTGCTGTGAGCTCCTCTCATGTTAGACAGACAGCTAAAAGCACAGTCCTATGCATGTTGATATTTGACAGACTTCACAGTGGCTGAGGACACCAGGTGCTGTGCGTGTCTAACAAGATTTGCAGCATGTGCCAGAAACAGAAACTACATTTGCAGCCTGTGTTGTTCTTTTTTTTTCCCCCTCTCTCCTTCTGTGTCTGCCTTGTTTTGTCTTCAGCAAAAGCAACCACAATAACTCAAATCCCTAGTACCTGACTTCTTCAGTCTTCCTCCAATAGTTATCGTCCTCACTACCCTCTAAAAGCCTGTCAGACAAGTTTTTCTAAACGTAAAGCAAAATGAAAAACCGCCTCCCTAGAAACACTTTAAGCTAACAGGAAAGGGAATAATATTGTCTGTAACATGAAATTTTTTCTTAACACTGCAAGTCTGAATGGATTCAACCGCTCCACATCTTTTTATATATTTAAATAAAAACACATTTCATCCTGTTTGCTATGAGCATAAGCAGGCTGAAACCTGTATGCATGCAATACTGAATGCTGTTTCACATTTTGTAGTGACAAAGGCAAATTAACCCCTTTAATTCATATTTTTCAAACAAGGTTATTAGTAAGGCATTACCAATAGACTCTAGTGAACAGAGCAGGTAAACATTTCAGTGTATGGTGTCTATACATACATCCAGGTCTAGCACCCTCCTCTGTTGGACATAGTAGCTAATCTTTATAGGCTTCAGTGTTGCAGAAGACAACCCTACACGTCAGTGGACCTGGCCCATAGTTATACAGTACCGTAAAGCACAGCTGCCATAGCCAACTTTCTTTACTCAGCATCACATGGAACTCCATCTGGAGGAGGTTTAGAGCTCTTCAAATAATTGGAGAATCCATCAGGAGTAAGGCATCCTGCCCCAAACAGCATGGTAAGAGCAGGAAAAAAAAGAGAAATTTTCTACCTTCCTCATTTCTCTGATGAGAGCAGATTTGTCCCACTCAATTTTATTTCTATCCTGCTTGACAAATGAAACTGTCAGTGACAAATGCTATTTGGAGAGTATGGTCTCTAAAATATCTCACAGCTTATGATTATTAGATATAAAATGTCAAATCCACAGTCTAATATGCCTATGTAATACTACCTTCCTGCCGTCTGCAAGGTCAGAAGATGACCAAACTAACCACCAGGTTATGTTAGACAATAATCTGAACGCACTGGCCGTTGAGATGTATGGCTCAAGATACCTGCGAGGTATCCACTGGGTATTCAGCCAGTCTTCCTGCTGCCAGGGGAGCTCAGGATCACAGAAGGATTAGGGACAGAAAACGTAAAAATTAGGCTTTATGCAAGGCTCTTATTAGGTAAAGTACCCTGAATTTCAAATGGAAGGGCCTTGTGTTTAAAAACGTCCTTGTATGGTCAACTTTGAAGTACAGAAACAAAACCTAGTTTTTGTTTTGTTACTTTCAAGTCGGTTCATTACGATTTCTGCAAGGGCAGTTGACATTAACTTTAGATTCTAGCACAAAGAGAATTAGCATTCAAAAATTTTGCCACCTGTCCAAACCTGTTTACACTAGGAAGAAAAACATTTAAATTTTATTAATTAAATAGGCTATTTCTTAAAACACCTGAAATTTGCACAGAAAAGATGTATGAATTTCTCAATAGATAATACCTTTCATACAAAGAAACCACGCACATCTTTCTGTGAACTTTCAATCTTTCAACAATGCGTACAATTTCCTGATAAATGACCTTTTTTTTTAAAGAATGTGTTTGAATTCGATCACAGTGATTGTTCATCTTAATGATGTTGTGAAATCTCCTGACAAAATGTGGGGTTTTTTTAATTTCTGTATTTATTTTGCTATGATAGTTTTTAAAGTAGGGTTACATTTGTATTAAAAAAATTGTCATCATATCTTTACATCAAATCTTCATAATTTAATCTTCAGTGAAAATGCTGAAGCTCAGAGCTCAGTAAATAAATATGTTTTCTTTTTAGAAACGTATTTTAAAGCATACAACACAGTATGAAGAAAGAAATGTAAGTAATAGTCACTGAAATTATATCACCTTAAGATCTTTATAATTCTTAAAAAACTTTAAAAATGCACCTTAGCTAATGTACAAAATCTTTCTTCAATGTACTTCTAATAAAATTGAGATTATTTTAGGATTCATGCAGCTGAAGACTATGAAAATCATCATTGTGGGCATATGGCTCAAGGTTTTCATTAATTCAAACTTTAGAGAATGAAACACCTTCTGTAACTCTCTCAGCAAATGAGGAAAAAAGTGAAGTGTTGTTACAAAATTTTCAAGGAGAAGTAGTAACTAACCATAGGGTTCTCTGCTGTAATACATAGCTTATGAAACGGGTAATTAGCTGGAAGTGTATATTCATTCTCATTTTAAACCTTTTGTTAGTAAGGTGCTATCTCTACAGTTAACACTATCATCTCCACTCATAAATGAAAACACATGTCCAGCTATAAACCTCTTGACTATAGCAGACTTTTTACTTTTCAAGTATTCTTAAAAACAACCGTAATGACGACTGATTGTTTCATTTAAGCTACATGTATCAGCAACATTGTTACTTTTTTTTTGTTTTATTGAGGCCTGCAGGACTACAGAAAATAATTTGCCCTTTCTCCATTATGCCTTTATTTATTTATGTAGTCGGAAGACGAAATAATACATTACTGGCAGTACATGAAACTTCTGCTGTACCGAAATGTTTCATTTCTTGGCAAACAGAAGAGTTTAATTTATTACCCAAATTAAGTGACCTATATAAATGATTTTGGGTGATAGCTTAGCATGTTTGTGTTACTTCTGTAGCAGTAAACAATCGTGCCTTGTAATTTTCAGTATCTTCACTTCTCAGCGATGAAAAAGAGTTTCAAGGATTGTGTTCATAAAATTATATGTTAAAATTATTTTTATAACCCGGTTCATTTGCATGCTTTGTGTGTTAAATACCACACCAGGTATTTAAGACACCTCTTCTGCAAAAACTGCAGGAAGCTTTATGCCTATTATTGTTATGTTCACTGATCCAAGAAAAATAATTTCTCAGAATGCAAAGAACTATTTTTGGAGTGTGGTTACAACTACCTTCTCAAAGACAAGAACAATCCTTTTAAACGTGCAGAAAGTCATACAGATGTGGCAGGAATTTGCTTCGGCTGAACAAGGAACTGCCCACAACTCCAAGGCAAAACTACTGCAGAGGAGTGCTCTAGAGGTCCCTTTCAACACAAATTATTCTATCATGGAACGTTACTCTCAAAGTCACTGCACAAACACAATCCATATGGGAGATAGCTAAGTCAACCAGAAAACATAAACAATGCTAGGAATCAAAGACATTTTTTTTTATTCCTTGATTCTGTATACCTGCAGCAAGTACTCAGACCAAAAAATTACTGTTAGATGTGAAAGGATGAACACATGAGTTAGTCCGAGCTATGCTTCTTTAAGGTAGTCTTCGAACTCTATCTACAAGGTAGATCTTCTAGACTAAAGTTCTAAAAACATTTCAATTTTGAAAAAGCATCTCAAACAAACAAGACCATTTGGGGAAATGAAACAATCTTCAACAAAGATAGATTAACTCTCATTGCATATAAATACCTCTAAGGCAGCAATAATTCATAGTACTTAGCTTCACTCAGTTCTTTAACTCTGGAGAGGTTCCTCATCCTCCAAGCAGTTGTCTCACTGCAGTCAGAGGATTTTTCACCCTGCCCTTTGTCTAAGAGCACCTTCACTTCTGAGAATACTCTTCTGAAACACACAAAGATGCTGCATCTCAAAGAGACAAAAAGAAGAACAGATACGTATCACCCCCTTCTCCATCACCACCACTTGGTTCCAAAGTCCTCTGTTCTACAATCTTCTTAGCACAACAGAATACCCCAACCACTTATAATTTCTGCTGTGGTTGATTGGTAATTTCCACACTGCTCTAGGAAGGTCTGCACTCATAAACATTGAGGTCTTCCAGAGGGCTGTGACTAGCTAGTATGTACAGTATGACCTAAACCTTTCTAATAAAACATAACACTATGCAGATGTGGGAAGCATAGCTTCTTTACATAGTCATTAATTAAATTGTGCAGAATACTTTTTCTTTGCAAAGTATTTTCTTATTGGGCTACAAAAGCAGGAACAGATGCTTAAAGAATATTCATTTCTAATAGTCAGAGTCTGAATCATGAAGTTGCATCTCTGAATTACACTTCAGACAGGGCCCTTTACACTGTCGTCTTAAACCACAAAGAGATTTTTCTTTGTGATTAATTTTTCTTAAAACTCTGGGCATAAAATGGTTTCTACACTGAAAACAGGATTGATCTATGCTGAGAGAGTATTCTGTGGAGCTATGATTAACTGATTCAGATTTACTCATGCTGGAAATGAATGAAATATAGGATAGTCCTTTAAAATTAGGAACAGTATTCACTCTAGGGTACAAAAAATCCCTACATTAGAAAACGGTCCCTTAAAATAGCTGACAGCAGATACTCTTGATTGATGGAAAAACCCTGCAAAATTTCTTGTGAAAGGAAACTCAGCTGTTAGTTAAGGAATCCACGTGCAAACGCACTCTAGGCTCAGATCACACCGACACTCTGGGACTGCCTCTCCCTTACAGCTGGCTGTTCAAGGTCGGTGGGTATTCTGAGGGGTATTCAGGAATATTTACAGTGTATTTTGAGGGGATTCTGAACATCGTAAAATGTACCCATCTTCCCTACCCTGCTGGAGTCATTCAACTTAAATAGCACAAGAAAGCAACACTCTAATCTCATCTTTAGGGCACCTTCCTTGGAGCCAGACGTACCTCAGTTCCCATCCTTACTCCTGGGAATTTTCCTTCACAGCAAATAAGACAGAATCCACAGCAAATTGTCAGAGCTTTCTCTGTGCACCTGCTAGCCTGGCAGCTGGAAAATTAACATCCACCTTCCTGCTACGCTGCATAGAGAATTTAAATGGGGTTTCTAGTCCCTTATCTACTGGACATATCACAATGACATTTTCTTTTCCACAGCTGATACTGCTGCTATATTAAACATTAATGACTGAAGAGCTTTAGGAGGACTAAAGATTTATTATTTACTGAAAAATTTTGCCCGCCCCAACTGCAAATCATAATGTTATGCCTGTGACTACTTGTTTTGTATCTGTGTTTGAGGGCATGAAATCTCAGGGCGGGGGGTGAGAAGTTGTCATTCTACAATGCTGATGTCGTGTTTCAGATTGCACCTTTTGCTGGGGAGGCCGTCTGAAAAGGCTAACATGTTTCTGCTAAGTCACAGCATTTAATTGCTATCAAGAGGAAGAGGGATAGAATTATCGGCTTCATGAATCATCAGGAAAACTGCCCACCTGTTTCTCATTTCAAAGGCTTTATTGATGAGCACTACTGAAAATACATGCAGGGTTAGATTTGATTTTCAAATACCTAGATGAAACAATCCAGCAAATTCAAATGGCACCGTTACTGTTCAGGCCAATGTGAAGAACGTAAGTCAAGACTTCGAAGTCATTCTCAGCTGCAAGCAACCGGCTACTGCAATAACAAGGTTGATAGGAGAACAAGTTAAACCCAGCAGCTATTATGGAAGAATCCAGTAAGAGGAATGCAGAAATTTTCTGTATCTATTTTTAGTCTGGTTCTGGAATGTGATTTTCAACCGTTCACTGATTTCCTCTGTCTGCAGACTTTTATCAGAGTGTGAAAACAGGAATTCTTTCAGGAGAAACAAAACTGGAACATGTGTTCTGCTCAGCTGCTAATGGCTGTTCAGGGAAGAGAATTAAACTAGTCTGAGATAAATTCAGAAGAAATAAACACAATTTGAACATCAGTTCCTCAGATCCACAATTATTTCATTCCTCTGATCTTCTATTAATGTTTTGCATTTACTTGTTAATACACAGGTATTATTGTTTTACAGGTCTGTTGAGGTATTCTAAAGAATTCCATACATGAAATTATAATTTTTAAAATTCAATTTCATATATTTGGGGTTTATTTCTACATCAGATTTTTTAAAGCAATTTTGAAATGCAATTTGCAACAAGGCGAAACGCTCAGCAAAAGCCTCATATGCATACATGGCATATTTGAACAACATAATGCCATATGATTCCAAACCACAATAGTAGAAAAGTATTGCCACAGTTTAAAGGGAGAATAATAATAATCCCAGACCACACATTGCCACATCAAATGGACCAGTAAGTCTCATTTCCTCTAAACTTGACTTGGAAACAATGGGCTTAATATTTGCTATTTCCTCTAAACTTGACTTGGAAACAATGGGCTTAATATTTGCTATTTACTTCATCTAGAATTTTGTTACCGACTTCATTGCGAGATCATTACTGGGACTAATGACATGAAGTTAGGCAATAACTTGCCAAATGAATGGCCAGGGCGGTGCATTCTTTGATCATTTTGATAGCTTTATTCTTAGCACCTAATTAAAACGAGGTGTCCTCCTGAGAGACATGTCAAGGGTCCTGACATGTAGCTGAAGGAGCTACTCACCGAAATGATTTGGCCTGCACTACAGAAGAGTTAAAACTAAATGTCAGTAGTAATTTCTTCTGGCCTTAAAAAAAAATTTACCAGAGTGCAGCAATGACTGATTTGAAGAATATCATCTGAGGAGTAAATCCTATTCAACATGAAGAATCATTGTTCTTCCCCTACAAGAAAGAAACTTCACCAAGGAGAAATGAAATATCAAGTGTTTCAATGAAATGTTTTCAACTCTGTTTTTACAAAGAGATACATATATACATATGGACGGAAATCAGTGTTTAACAAACTGGAAAATGTGGTAAAGGAGATTGAGCAGCAGGAAGTAACCTAAGTGCCAATACCCTACATAACGCTGGCGTATTTCAGCAATAACTAGCCATGCAGCAATGATAGACTGAGGAAAATTAGACCTTGAGCCAAACAGATAAAAAAGAAATATTACAACACCACAAAAGCACTTTCCATAAGGTGCTACTTCAATACTGGAGGAAAATGCTAAAAAATTACCGAGGAAGAAAAGTAACCCCTAGCAAAAGGTGAAAGAGCTACTGGAATCAGAAGTAGATGCAGACTTCAGAAGGTGAGAAATCACTGCTGGACTGATGCAACCTCTGCCCTTAAGCCTCAAATGAGCAGAAACTGAGAAGGTGTAGAGCAGAAATATTTCCATGTGTTTAACTTGTTACACCTTTCCCTGGTCATTGACCATTTGCCGCTACTGAAGGAAGAATAGTGGTTAGACAGAGCTTTAGTCAGATCTAGTCTCTCTGTGTGTTCTTATTACCGCACATCTTTAACACCAGCTGCTTTTCCTGCTGCTTAATTGTAAAGGGAAAAAAAGTGACTCAAGTAGTACATTATCAGAAGCTCCATCTTTTTTAAACTAGTTTCAATAGAATAAGAAAGTGGTTTATCTCACTAGGGAAACAATATTGCTGGACTTCCCTAGCACACCATTTCTTCCTGAAGGTGAAGGAGGAAGTATTTCACCCTACTTTACATTCTCTCTCCTCCCTGGTTCTCAGTTAAAATACGGAAACAAAGACAGCATATTAGTACTTCTAGCAGATCTTGACTGTCTTACAGCTCACTGGTGTAGCTATCTACTGCCATTCAACTAATGACAAGCTGCATAAGTTCCCATGGTTGACAGTACCTCTAAGCAATAATGTCTGCTTCCCCAAACCAATGTTTGATATCTGCATCTAAATCTGCACTAACATGAGCATCATGTTGACACTGGCCTGACATCGACTGAACACACCATTTCCTTTTCAGTCAAGCATGCAGCTTACCAAGCAGGTTATAAGGCGTAAAACTCCAGCAATAATGTTTGAGTAGAATCTGTTTCTCGCTCTGTCACATGCACCCTGTATTTGCTCATCTGTTTTTCACGACTAAAGGGGTAGTAACGAATCGGCAGGAAAGTTGTGTCAATTTGCTCTAGTAAAATTGCAAATGGTAAAAATCTATTAACATTTATTGGAACTGGCTAACACTCCTTTCTTCTTCAGTGAATGTGGGCTTCGTTCCCTCCATAAAAGTAGTAAAACAGACTGTTTATAATGGTTGGCAGCAATAACCCCCATACCACAGACTTTTATATCCAGCTATTTGGATTCATGTCAGCCTCTAATATTTTGAGAAATCGATCTACAGAACAACCTCAGGACTGTGATTCAAAATAAATTGCATTAGGTATGTCTACCCAGATGTCTGGGTACCAGCACATAGTTGTTTTTGAGACCAGGCTGATGGTTCATGCAGCCAGTGAGCTTCCAAATGTGTGCTCAGAGGCAGCTCGAGTGTCCTCTGGGGAACATATGTCTGTTAGACTCTTGGACCCAGGCTCCCCACATACAGACTGCAGGCTGCCCATGGGTGATCACACTGCTGCGAGGTGATGTCACACAAAAAGCTGCTCTAGAAACCATGTTTCCAGAACTAGATAAAAATAACCATTGGGTTTGTCAGACACCAAGTAAAATGACTGAATTAAAGGTGATTCAATAAATACCAGTAAGAGGTAATAAAGCTGACCACAGCCTGCCTGCTTTGTGGAGGAACAGCCGCAGGCAACATCTTAAATACCTGTACCTAGGATATATACTTATCTTGACAGTGTAGATACCAGAAGAAGTGCATTCAGTTTCAGTAACTGCCTAAAATTTAAAAGAAAAAAATCTTCCATCTGGGCATTACCTAACTAAAAGGTTCGGTCTCAATATCCTTGGAAAACAAAACTTTCGTAAAGGAAAAACAGTAATGTATTTTACAGAAAATATCATACTACTCCTCACCCTTTGGTACTCCAAAGACGATGACACTGTTTTTATCACCTCATGGATTTTCCACAATACTAAAATACATCAGACTTACTTTATGGTTTTGTGTTGTTAGGTTTTGTTTGGTTTTTAGATTCCCCTATACATTTTTGTTTCACTGCAATAGCTAAAGGTATAGCAGTGGGAGAAAGACACTTGGGATTCTGTTTAAAAGAAAAGAGGATTTTCTGAAGATTAGAGAGACCTGGCTTGAATTTTTGGAACGCCTAAGTTTGAGGCTAGCTCACAATGGTTTCAATTCTATTTCAAGCAGGTGGAGAAATCATAAACCGAAATTGCTTATTACATATTCCAAACTACAAAGCAGGGCTAAATGCAGAGAGATTTGTGTAATGCATAATAACAATGGAAGGCAGAGCTGAGAAGAAATGGAACCTGTATTAGAAAATATCTGGATAATTGTTGCTCATGCATTGTTTCTCAATTGTCCTGTCCAGAGGGAACTCAGTAAGAAAGAGCATGAATTGACTTACCATACTGTTAGTTACCTGAAACAGTTTGCTTCATTGTGTTCCCCCAACAAAACCACACATATTTTTTCTTCCATGAAATTAATAAATCACTGATTGGACAGCAGAACAGATTAAAGAAAATCTTCTTAGAAATATTCAAAATAATTTACATTTGCTGCTGTATTTATGGTGGGAAAGTCCATTATTCTGGCACTAATGCTGAAGTCAGGCATGAGGGAGGGATTGCAACGGAAAGGTTGTCCATTACTTCTGAACAAGAACCCTGTAGAAAGGCTGAATTGCTGGCAAGAATGAGCTTATCTTCCAGTCTCTTCTAATGACTCACGCAATGGCTCAGAGTGTCAGGCTGAATTGCCCTGCCAAGGCCTTTCATTTTGCTTCTCAGAGAAAAATGAAAACTAAAAAAAGGAGAAACCTTCAAGGAAGATGGGGCAAATATCAAGGTTCAACATCAGCCCAGTAAAGTGGCCAGTACTAACACCTGTCAAGCACCCATACTGAAGCTCACATTTAAAATTAATCCAAATAAAAGTTACAGAAATTCCATTAGAAACGGTATTTTAAAGCTATTTACAGCAGACATGAGTATATGGGAAAACTACGAGCAAATAATTCGTAAACAAACAAATACAAATAATTCACATTAGTACAGATATTTTGAGTCTCATTCCCCTTGTTCCTTTTTCCAAAGAAGAAAATTTTCTAATAAAGTTTGTTTGCTACTGATTTTAGGATACTCCCACTAAATTTACACATTTGTCACATAATAGTTTTTTTAAATGTTGATTGGAAGCAGGGTTTAATGTAAAACAGCAGCTGTTATTTAGATATAACTGCATTTCCAGCATAACCGGTGCCTTGATTTAAATATTCTTTATAAAGCTGTAGAAATCATAAGTAATGAAATTGTTATTGCTTGTACCTCTTAAGCAATTACGTATAAAGTCTTCTATACGCTTAGATTTCAACTATCTTAAATTTCTCAATCAGTCCTTGCAAAGGCTAAGTTCTCACCAATTATCAAAGAATTTCATTTGACATCAGTATATGACGTTGTTCTTCCCTCAATGGTTACATCCTGCAGAGTGGAAGCAGTACAGCAGACAACAGAATTTCCAGCCTAGCTGTCATTTGGCTGCTAACTCATCTAAGGATCAACTGAAAAGTGAAAAAGGGTGAAGTCGGGGTGTGGGGTAGGGGCGGAAATAAGAATGCTTATTTGCATGCAATTTTGCACGGTTTAGGGTGTTTCACATACAAGGAAAATTTGATAAGCTTACTCAAACCTACGATTTAACTAGTTCTTTGTCAAAGAAGCTGGTACCTAAAAGTGCTTAAGATGTCAACCACTGGCTGCTAAAACTACCTCATACAACAAAAAACAACAGGTATTTTCCTTCCTCTATTTCTTGCCTGCCTTAGTCATCAGAAGTTGAAATATGATTTAAGTATAGATTTTCAGCTAGGCTCTGTGTTGGAACATGAACCTTATTTAATTCAAAACAAGGTGATATTCAGCAACATGTAAGTTACAATTTTCCATTATTAGCATTTTTTCACATATCTTGTGTCATCTTATCACTAATTTTTTGAAACTAGTGAAAATGAGTTTATTAAATTCTTCTGTGCTACAAGCTGTTTTCTCCAGTCAAGATAACCAGGAGAAAATGTACATAAGGGAAGAACATCAAAGATTATTTTTGTTAGCTTTGAGTAACAGATTAATACTGCTGATTGTTCTCTATCTGTCCTCTCCAGCACAGGTACACACATCCTATTTGATAAATGCAGTCCTCAAGTATACTCTGCTTAAATTCTAATAACCGAAATTTGGAATACTGATCAAACTATAATTCAATGTGAATTTCCTTTAAATATAATCTTTCTGAAGCCGATCATAAGTAGAGTTATAAAAAAAAGAAAAAGAGAAAAGACAAAAAGTATTACTTTAAGATCAGGTTCTGCTACTCACAGTCATAGCAAGTGGTATTTTAATTATAAAGTTCTCATAATGGTGATGAGAAAAGTAGCATTCAAGATGAAATGGAGAGGGGAGCTAGGGAATCAGTCCTTAGTGAACAGGAAAATAGACAGACAATGCCTAAAAGAATCAGAGATGATATTTGCACTGTTAATTCAACACCATAAGAATGAGATGTATTTTCACTGGTGTAAATAACCAAAGGTTAGGGAAAAAAGAAAATGGTGCCTCCATGGGATGGCTACAATAATGAGGCCAGTACTAAAACCAGCCACATCCAGTATTAACCTCAGCATTTAGAAATAACAGGACATTATTCTGGAATCTGGCAGACGTTTCCAAGAGAAAACATATCAAATACTGTAGGGATACTGAGGCTGAGCCAGAACAGGAATGTTTGAAGTCTGATATGAAGTGGCGGATGTGACAAGAGAGAAAATCAGTTTAGAAAGATCAATTTAAAACATCTTTGACAATAAAGGAAATGCCAAGTGTCATTGTGAAAGCTAATAGAGAACACAACAAATGTTAAGGATTACTGAGAGCTGTGCACATCTGATCTAGAATGGCTACCTCATCCTTAATTAATAACCGTACTTCAACAACTAGCTCCCCAGCCTCAGCTGCGGTGCGGCGGGGGATTTACAGGAGGAAAAGGAAAGGGAATACACAAAAGTAGGCAGACACCCATCCTCTCACTGGCATTGACCAGCACAGCAAGTTCCCTGCTGCAGAGGCCCCATCAACAAGGAGGCTACATCCAGTCCTGGTTTTATTATTTATGATTCATAAGCACCACCCGTTCCCAGTTCTGGACCTGGTGAGCAGGACAGATCAAGCTTTGGAAAAATACTACAAGAAAGCTCAGCCTTAGGGAGCTAATAGCTGACAGGAGTTGCTAAGTGACAATTCCAGCCCAATCCCAACAAATTTCTAGAAGCAAGTTTCTATATGCAGATATCTCCCAAAGCCATCATCATTCAGAGAGCAACATCAGCATAAAGCCTCAACGGTCCCTTTGTCCAAAGGAGTTGCTATGGCCATGAGGCTTTCAGCAATGCTAGATCAAGCAGTGTTCCTGGCTTTGCGTCGAAGAGCAAGCATGGTGGGTATTGCTTGCATCTCTCTTGCAATGGTTATTTCAATTCACTGCGAGTGAAAGGGATTTTGCTGTGTGAAAATGAATTCCACATAACAAACTTCTTTCACTTTTAGGTCAAGCCCATGTCTTTCACAAGTTCACATGTGCTTTCAAATAGCTATTTATAAAAACAAGTATATATCACACAGTCTGAGTCCTTTAGAAAGCAATCAGCACTTGGCTACTTTTTGCTCAAGTACAGCCAGGACTTTTGTTTATTATTACTTTTTCTAAATGCCATTCCATCCATGATGGCACAATCATTTTCTTTAACCTTTCATTTTATGGCAAGAAATCATGCACAACCAACATGAGGTAACTACACCTTCCCAGGTCAAGTCAGCAACTCAGCATCAGCTTGGATAAAGCCATGTTAAAGTTGGTTGTCTTTTTTTGTAATGCCTACATAGGATTTCCATACCACTTCCAATCATCACTGGAATGATAAGGACAGTGCAGCAGGTGAGGCACTTACCTAATGAGAGCACCAGACACTGGAGAAATTCTAGCTGAATGTTTTTCACTCCTACAGAGAATATTGCCTCTATGCAGGTTGGGGGAAGGAACCTGTCATGAGAAGAAATGAAGTACTGAGATCAGTGAGAAGAAGAGCTGGTCCTCATGCAGCAATTTTTGCCTTACAAAGAAAGAAGCAGAAGATGATCAGTGGTATAAGTGCTTTAAAGTAAAATTCATTGACCATCCAAATTCCAGCATTATGAGGAGTATTTTTCAGTTCGTAATCAGACAGGCTTTTTCTTTCCTTGTGTGTTTTAGACAACACCACAGATTTAAGTCGCTAGAAGGGACGTAAAGGGAAAATAGACAAGCAGCCTTTGATGCCATTTGGAATGAACACAAACTTGTCTTCTGGCATCAACGCAGTGGAGATTTTCATGTCCCCATATGGTTATTCTCCTGGCTGGAGCCTGTAGAGCAGATGCACAACACATGGAAAGGAAAAAAAAAATTATACTTAGATAATAAAATTAAAGCTGGAAAGCAAAGGAGAGAATTTCACGAATCACTAAAGTGAGTACCTTCCAGAATACACTCTTTAGGATATTTCTGCTTCCAAAAAGAGAAAGGAGAAAAAAAAAACAACCACCCCAACAACCCTCCTGTAGTTTATGAAAATGGTTTGCTTTATGAAGAGAGCTCTGCTGCCAAAGTCCTGCTGCTCTGCAAAAATGTATCCATGGAGAGAAGGCTGAGTGCCGCTTATGCTTTTGTTTTTCCCTTACTCAAAATGGATGGAACACAGATTCTGTTTTCCATTCAAAATACATTAAATCTTCATTTAGGGATACTATTGAACGGTCATAAGAAGGACAGCTTCTCAGGGAATATCACTTCTCCACTGCCCTCTGACAACAAGCCTGGATTTGACAAGTGCACTTGATAGCAAAAATAGAGTTTCCAGCTAATAATAAGCTCCAGTAAATACAGCAACTGTGACCTTCCAAAGCTACGTCAGCTGCACATCTCCTCAGCTGTGCTCAGACCAGGCAATATCGTGACTGTCTGTGCAGTGAACCATGCCTCTTTCAAAAGCATCTGTGGATTTTAAGTGATCCCTAAGCATTTTAGAAATGCAAAGCTAATTAAAATTATGAAAGGATTTCTTTTCACCCTTGATGGTAGATGTTTAACTACTCTTGTTAGCTGCTAAATTCCATCTCAGCCAGAGGTATTAGTGGGAAATCTGTGATGCTGTGCAAACCAGCATCTAGTCTGGTTAATCAAACTAGGCTTTCTTGGTTACCCTGCTATAAGAACACCTGACGAGAACCTGGAGGGCAAATGCCTGATGGTAGTTTCAAGTACTAGAATGGATTTAAAGTACTAAATAATGGATAAACTATGGGCTGCTGCAGTCTGCAAAAACATCCAAATTGCAACAGTATGAAAGAGAAAGCTTGCAGCATTACCAATTAATTTTCATTAGGCTTTGCTGTGATGTAAGAGTGGTCCCAGCAAACTAAGGGCTGTTACTTCTCTCCAAAGTCTGTACAGATAAATAGAAACCTGGGGATAAATTATCAAGGGTTTAGTAAAATATGGGTTAGCACAGTCACCGGCTTCCCAACTCTAGAGACCTGGATACAAAGTAGGTTGCAAATAAAGCAACTCTGGTAATTTCAGTCTGGTCCCTAACGTACATCTGTGTTTCATAAAATCATATCATTTAATTAGGCAGTGGTGAGGAGACATAGATCTGGAACAGAAAGGAGGAACTTTGAGGTCATGACAGAGTTACCCCTGTGGTAATTTATATGCTGGGGATGACAACTGCACAAATTGCATCAATTCTCTGTGAGACAGCACCCCCTCGCTTCCAGTACGAATTGCCAAGAAGTAACCCAACAGGGTTATGGCATGATGCTATTTTGTAGAACTGGGTGAGTAATGTACAGTAAGTTAGTTATACACTGAATTTATCTCCCCTTTTGTCCCCCTTCTGCCCTCTCCTTGTCTACTCATGCAGAACACCTAGTAAACTGTTTACAGTTCTAACCTTATCATTCTTCAACAATAATAGATGAAAAGTAGCGTAAAATGCTTTACTTCCTGGGTTGCTTATTAATATTCAAAATGCATCTGACTGGTCAGATATGTTCTGACATATCTCTTAACCTCCTTGGGTAGAGAGGTGCAGAAGTACTTCTGCAGCAAATTTGCAACCTTAAAATTTGGTTGGTAAATGCATACATATTTTGCTGGTGTTTCTACAGTATCTGAGGTCCTCACACACTCCCCACACACAAAAAAATGTTGTGGGTTTCTTTGTTTCTTTGCTTGTTTACATAAAGGTGAAGAGAAAGGTCAAAGCCCTTGAACCATGTCAAACAAAAATGTCTGAGGAACGAGTAAGGTTTAAATTCACATCTCCCATAGCCCAAGATTATAACTCAGTCATAAAATAATCTTTTGCAGACAATTATGAAGATTTGCTTTCTGAGAATCTTGTGCTAGTAAAATCTGAAACTCAGAATTTTGATACAGACAAATAATGTAAATACCAATAACAGAAATAATACGGATGAGAAGAAAATACCACCACTCACATGTCAGTTGATTCGTGTTATGCATACAGGATAGCGATAAGGCAATATACTTGTTGGAATACCTGCATTAAACCGTTTTATGAATAGCTCTTAAAACCTTCCTGTTTTGAGCTCAGTTCGATTTACAACTGAAGGATATTCTAGAGATAAGAAGGGTCTCCAGAGAGAGGCTGAGGATCTTAACTCTGATTTAAACACAAGCCATATCAAATCAAGAGATGTGGATGTGGCGCTTCAGGACATGGTTTAGGGGACATGGTGGCGCTGGATTAATGGTTGGACTTGATGATCTTGAAGGTCCTTTCCAACCTAGTGATTCTGTGATTCTGTGTGATTTTTCAGATTCCATCTAATATTTTTACCTCTTCTAGGGCTACTTCTGAAGTTCTGAGTGGCCATGAAGCAGGACAGGCCTAAAGTTTAGGCAAAATCTCATCAATATAAGTTAAGTGGAAGGTTTTGCTTAGGTCTTCTCTGCTTCAACATTTGGGTTCAAATTCCTGAAACTGTCTTTGCTTAGGGTATCTCATTTAGAAAATTATTGTCATTTAGACATTACTATGATTAAAAACATAAATGTATGTGAGATGGAATTACATTCTCTCCTGTTTTGCAGTTCAGTCTTTCTATAAGCAGACTCATCTCCTATAGCTTGTACTAACATATGTTTCATTCCTCACCACAGTCTAGTCTTGACTTTTACCGTCTATGTTACAACCTTTCTGCTTTCTTCCTAAAACTCCTTCTACAGAAAAGAGTGCAAAAAAGATGAGAAGCGAGTGTTGGCAAAATTCAGATGATGATAACAGCACATTTGAAACTGCAGATTAGAACTTCCTTTTCAAATGAAAATATTGCACATATAGCTAGCTAGGTTCACTAGTAAAAAGTATTGATCTCCCCTTCCTATTCCATCCTGTTCTGTATGCACAAATTGCATAGCAGTTTCCTTTAAAACTAACTCTGCAAGGACTTAAGATCATCCTCTAAGTTATCACAATGGAAAACATTCCCAGTGAAGTGTCTGAATGGAGTTTTAAAGGTGCAAATATTCAGACTTCTGGACTATATTTGAATGATGGTACTTGAAATGTTGTACAGTAAGTTTTAAAGGAACCATTTTCTATGATTCTTAAAAGATTATCTCTGTATTTGTGTTGTCATAGGTCAGAAACAGCCTCAAACAGTTGTACCAAAAAAAGTTTACTCCATTAACACTTACAATAAAATTCTTATTAATTACTACTCTGCTTGGAAACCATGAAATTATTACTCAAAAGCTAGAAAATACAGAGACTTCATGACAGCTCAAGCTTCAACCGCCTTTGAAAATGTGGTCCGGAACCTGGGATCTGGCTGAGGAGATGATATAATTCAGGAAGAAACATTGCACTGATGGCCAGTAATGATCCCGAGGAGACTACTACATTAAGAGTTGCCCCATGTGCAGGCTGAGATCCAGAGTCCAGCTAAACCTATGGAGATTTCTTTTACTGGTAGAAAATACAAGTTGACTGCCCAAGAAAAATCTGTCCATCTCTACCTCTTTGGTGTACTAGAAGACCTGTTATCATTCAAGAAGTTTCCTATAAGAATATGTGATTTTTCCTGTAATAATATGTGATTTTTCCTATAAGTTTCCTATAAGAATATGTGATATAAGAATATGTGATTTTCTGGGACTTTCAAGGTAATACAAAACCAATGCTCCAGCAGCACCCTAAGAGGACAAAGACATGATAAACAGCTGGCAAGAGAATACATGTTTACTTTCTTATTTATGTCCTTCCCTATGTTTTTAGCTTACTTCTTGTGGTTTCAGTGAAATATCTTAGATAAATATCCAGCACAGATTACCCATTAACCATCACATCAGAACAATATTTTGTTTGAGGATTCTGAGTACAATTTCTGATGATTACTTTTTTATATAATCCTACATGAGAACTCTGGCCAGTATAGGCAAAATATAATAGCTGTACCTTGATGCTGTACCTTGCTACAGTAATAGTTCCTCAGGGAACTAGGAACTAGGAACTAGGAACTAGGAACAGGGAACTAGTTCCTCAGGGAGGAACTATTTCAGACTAAACATTTGGGAAAAATTTACTCTGCTTTATTATGCCTCTTCGATCCCACAAAAAGGATTCTCTAAGTTTGAAACTCTCCTCTAGCCTGTGCCCATGGAGCTGTATGGGATCATTGGTTTTCCATTCTCTGAATCCCTGTGAGGGGGAGAGACAGCAGTGGCAAATTATGTCTGCCATGTGAGTGAGTCAGAAAAATTGTTTGGTGGGAGAAGGGGGATGGAAGACATTATGCACTTTAATATAAGTTAAGCTTTTTGATCTATCGAGTAAAGCAATAGATAATGTTTGTTAAAAGCCCAGAACTTTATATTGGTGCATTCACATTTATTTAAATAAGTTAAGAATTTTCTACACATTTTTGCTTTTAAAACAGTTGCAAAAAAAGCTACATGAAGTCCAAAAGTTTCCTTTTGGATTTGAGAGTGCTGTAGGACCTACAGCAGAAATCCAAACTGATTTATTGTCACAGAGCAGCAAGATCCCAAGAAGTATTTCACATATAACTTCTGGTGAAAATGAGAAAGGTAGGTAAATAATTGCATGCAATCACATAATTTATCAATAACTGTTTTCTGAAAGAAAGCTGGCCCAGCTACTACCTTCATAAATGATCATCACACTTAAATACTGTAGCATGCAGTTGATAATATGTTCCTCCAACTTTTCCATTCCTAAAATGATCAGATTGTGTGCTTCCTTGAACGGGAAGACTTGAAAACGAAAAATTCAGTTTAGTTCAGATTTTTTCTATGGAGTACTCCACTGCCAGTGCATCAATGTTGCCTAAGAAGCCTGGTGAATGAATTGTTCTTAGCCCCAAGTAAATGAGGAATATCTTGTCCATTTAAAATCCCTGGAAAGACACCTGCAAAAACCACTGACAATCCTCCAGTTTTTTGGGGGGTTCGTGTTTTTTGTTGATGGTGTCGTTTTCTTCTGGCAGCTGTAACAGAGATACTAAAAGCCATGAATAACATAGAAAGATTGTTGTTTTAAAGACTTCTTCCCCTCCACCTCCCTCAGAAAATTTACAGAGAATCTCCAAAGCCTAGAGTAATTCTCGCCTTCCATCCCTGGCCTGGATATGCAGGGGAACAAAGTGCTTTGCGGGTAGGTTAAAATAAACAAAGCTAAACAAAGCCCAAACAGGCACCTAAAGATTAGGTTTTTTCCCCTCTTCACTTGTATTACCACCTCCTCCACAAACAGTAGAGCACAGGAGCTGCTGAGTGAGAAAGCTGTAAAATCAAACCCTGTAGTTGTCATGTAGGAATCCTTATTCATGATCCTTAAATAATCCGAACACAGCTGCAAGGAATGCCAGAGACAGCATGATGGGATATGCTGACAGACTCCCCTTTATTTACCTTCTCAAGAGCTTTGACAGTGAGTGCTATAAAATGATGCCAGAAATGTGGATTCCTTCTCAAACAATACTTAAACAAGAAAGAAAAATACATTTCTAAATAGCTGCACTAAAACCTGGCAACAGCTGTAAAAGCAGTGATGAGCTTTTCTTCTCAAGGGAAGGAAATAAAAAGTTGCTAACACTCATTTCTCACCTTTCAGTCCAGTGGTCTGCATAATTACCTTCCTGTTAATATCATGTAATGGAAGAGATAGAAGTGTTTGAGGGGAACAAAAGAACCAAAAAAAACCCCAAAAAACCACTTTTTTGTGCTGAATCTTTTAAATAAATCCTTCAGAAATCATAAAGATTTTTTTATCCATGATTTTGGTGATACAAAGCATAGGACTATTACACCCCATCTATACAATGCATCCCTGTCACAACCAGAAATTTGACAAGCAGCAGACCTGAAAGATAGGCCCTAAATAAAGAAAAATAGAAGCTATAACAAGAATAAAAATCTCTGATCCTCAAGGGATTCAACTTCAACCAAAACTCAGTCATGTAGTAGGAATAGCTATAAATTTCTTTGTGCTCATTTGCATCTCAGCACTAAGATTCTGTCCAAGAATAATTAACATAAAATACTTCATAAGAAAATGAAAATGGTTTTTAACAGATGGATTGTCCTCCTCATCCTCCTCTGCCTGAATGATTAAAATGAATGTTTTACTCAGTCTCATTCCCTGGTTTCAGGATTTAGTTCTTCCCATTTGTAAGGATTACATACGCTTTTAAAGAAAAATTGTTAAAATGTTTTTCTTAATTTGTGTCTCTGGAGAGAATTTTTTGTCCCATCTAAAAGAATACTGTGCACAAGTCTGAAATCCATGCACGAAACTGTTAGTGAACATAATTGGGAATTGTTCTATCTAATTTTAGTTTATTTATATGCTAAACTAGAATGTGTCACGAAAAGAAAGTTCTACAAAAAGTGTGCAGAAGGCAGTAATACTTGCCTACTTCAAAGCCTGGGTATCCAGCATTTGCTGGATCCACAAACCCAAGCTAGCTAACAACAATCTTAATTGCCCCATCCCACTTTTCCAATATATGAATCACAAGAAAATCTTTAATTTTTGATCTCGACAACCTCCCACGGTATCTTTGCCACCTTCTGTACCAGGAACGATGTGTTCTGACACAGGGGGTGAGCAGAGATTTTGCAGTGTGTGAAGGACCCCATCTGTCTGGTGCAGAATTTGAAAGGTGCAAGGCAAATGAAGCAGCAGGTTGTGGGAAGACAGCAAATAGCATTCAGCTTACCCAGCAGTGAGGCTTCAACACTGGATTCTGCTCTTGCCTCTACCACAGCCACCCTACATCATGTCATTCTCCCAAAAGGTATGTTTCTTACCTTGCCACACCAGAGGTCTCATTTGGAGATGCTATGTGAATAAAGTCGATGGAGCTGCACATACACAGGACGTATGTGCAGGTGTATATGGAGAAGTCAGACCCTATGAGTTTCCACCTGCGTTCCCACTATTGGTCAGTGCTGATCTTATTCTCTCTGCCTTTCAGGCACACAGCTTTCAATGGGGGGTAATATTTTCTCATCCCCCGTTTATCAGAATACAGAGAAATGTCTAAAAACACACTGAATGAAGAGAAAACTAAGCTTTGGACAGCTGAGTTGGGTTTGTCACAGAAATCACCTAAGTCATTGGGCAAGTTCTGTCAGTGCTGTGCACCGAATGAGTTATGGGTCCTTGAGAAATGAAAGCACAAGGCCTGGTGATTGAAGACTTTATTTTAACACAAGCACAACATGGAGATGAATGAAGATGGATGAGGCGATTTTAGTTCCTAAATTTCCTAACTCTTAAATGTTTGCCTTACAAAGTTAATAATTAATATAACTTCGCACATTTTAACATGCTTTTTTGGGTGTATTACATATTTTATTCAGTGATATGGCAGCATGACTAATCGATTAACAACTTTTAATATACTTGCAGTTATTTTTTTAAACTGTGTTGAAAATACAATAAAACATTATAGAAGAGAATAATTTAAGTCATAAGTGATATAAACTAAAGAAGCAGAGGAACAAAGATCATTCAATCTTTATGGCAACTGCAGATGTATTTTGCAAAGAAATCCATTCAAATCTGACAACTGTTAGATACCTTACTAGATGGATGTCTAGCCTAAAGCTAAATGAAAGCCCTTTTATTTGCGTCTGACAGCACAGACTAGGTGTGAAGCTTTTCCTCCACTTTCTACATTCAAACAAGACAGTTTATACTATGCTTAGAATGGCTCCGAGACACAGAGGTTACTGCCTTGTAGCATACCCTTTGCTTGTCACTGCTGCATTGAGAGAAGCCGACCTTCAGCTTCGCTGTCTGATTGCTCTCTAATCCATTTCTGCAAAATGATTACAATGAATAAGTAAAAAACACAGACTTGGTCAGAGGTAGAGGAGATGCAATCATACAGCCTGGGGTCAGAACCACTCTGTCTAGATGCCCGCTAGACTGAAGTGGAATGAAAATCTTATGCAAGAAACTGTCAGACTCAGTTGGAAGAAAGCAGGTGACAGCACTACCTCCAGTGAGGAGATGATAAAGTTTATTCTCACTGCCACTCTCTCACACACACACACACAGAGCAACTGACAGACCTGCAGCACATCTAGATTTTCACACAGTGCGAGGGAATTCCAATATAAGGACCAGGATGGCCCTTAGTGAAGGTGTGACACAATTATTAGCCTCCCAAATCATATGCTTATTGTTGAAGAAATTCCAACCTTGTATCTGGACTGAACTTGCCTGAGGAGGAGGATGGGAAGAAAATGGGATTTGATGGAGAGAAACAACATAAAGTGATACATAATGCAGAGATGTCAGCAGAAGCTTAGCTAAAGTCAGGGAGGCATTTGCCACGACTGCAGCAAGACAACTGGACCTCCTCTATATTACTTCCATGCAACGATATTATGTTCTTGAAACAGCTCCCCAGTTGGCGCTAACAGTCAGCAAGAGTCAAACTGAATCCATAGCAAAACTATCGGTATTGGTACTCTTAAGGAAAAAACCTTTCTGCTGGTATTCAAAAAATGGCCACGTCTGAGAAATCCATTAGTGACTGAGGCTGAAGGATAATAAGAGTCTCTCACTGCTTCGTATGTGTAATATGAGTTTCACTTTCTTGATCTTGGATGAAATCTCCATGAGTTCTGAACAGCAGCCATAGGAAACATTGCTTACTTATCTTTCCCTCTTTGAGGTACAAACTGATTGTCAGATGTTATGCGAGTGTCTGGGTGGAATTTCTTCTGGTCTGAAGCATTCCTGTTTCATTAAGAATCTAATATCCATTATGTGCAATGCTAGTAAAAATTACTTCAATTCAAGCCACTTTAACTACTGTCTCAGTGACAAGATGACATGCACTGATGAAAGTCTAATGCAGCCCAGGTAGGGAATAAAGACTAAGTTCAATACATCCAGTAAGGCTGCCTAATGGTTTAGCCTCAGAATGCAACCTTATCTCCTGGAAAGCAACATACTCCCACCAAAAAAAAAAAAAAAAAAAAAAAAAAAAAAAAAAAAAAAAGCAAGCTGAAAAAAGGCCAGAGCTGCCTGCTGGAAAAACTGCATGCAAAGAAACCCACAAGAATACAAAATGGATGTGGTTTCAAGATGCATCTCAAAACACTAAGCTAAGACCAGTTAAAAGTAATTTCCACAAATTTTGAAGCCTCTGCTTAATTTCAGGTGGTTATCAGGACAATTCTGGTTTCACAATGAAATCCTTGTACTACTCCACAATTTTAAAATTAAGTCAGAGGAGTGGCTTGGCATTCTGATACTATTGACATTCAGGGTATTACCTTAACAACCTACTTTGAAATTGAGAAATTTCACATTTAGCAGTCCTTTTTTTCTTTTTTTTTTTTTTAAAGTCTGGGACAATAAAAAAAATTATAGATAAGATGGCGTTCATATCTTCCTGGTTTTGAGGGGTCACAGCACAATTAAAGCCTGTGCAACCAAACAGAAAGTACACATTTTCTAAGCTTAAACAGTACATACCCTGACTGGAGTCCTTGTCTGTTTTTCAGAGCATAGTCATGAATGCAGGCTAAAATCCTAAGCTCCCATAGCAAACTCTGTGTAAAAATCAAAGAAAACAATATGATCAGGGCGCACTGTCTGTCTTCTAAGGAGACAGCCCCCATCTGTTTCCTGCCGGACAGGACCCCAGCCTCTAAGTAACGCCAGAGCTTAGCTCCACTCAGTTGTGTCTCACTAACTTAATGCAGGAAGTCATTTCCACATGGGACCCCAATTTAAATCCAAAAGCTATGCCACTGTTTGGCTCATCAGGGTTCCACATCACATACAGCACAGCCTAAGGGATGGCAGCTTCTGCCAGGCAATACTTTCCTAATAACCTACTGAGGTAGACATTGCTCTTATTCATATTTTACACAGTAGAACTGCAAAGCTGTACTAAAAAAAAATTTTTAAAAAAGAGATAAAAAAGAAACTAAGAAACAAGCTCCTGAACTTTGTGCCTCACCTTTCTAAACTTGATGAAAAGTTCACACTTGAGAAGGTTCTCTTAGAAGGATTTCTGTTCATTTTGCTTCCTCTATCTCTATATATCAGAGGGATTTTAAACAGTTAACCGATCTCCAGAGCAGACCTTTTTTAAATTTACAACACTGTAAATTTTAGATTATTTTTCAGTGAAGCTGTTCCCAGCTGGATTACATGTATCCTCCAGCCCACTGAGTGAACTGCAGCACTCTTCCACCATTCCTGAGCTCCTTCCCAAAACTGTCTAAAGGGAAAATGGGAAGACTTGTAACAGTTTACGCAGCAGAGCAAGTTTCCATCAGGCATTACTAAAATTCTTTCAGAATTATATTAACATTTTTGTTCCTATGAAAGCACTGAAAATATTTAAATCAATAGGCATGAATATGCATGAAGGAAGAACAACAGAGGCTGTCCAGCTGCTGGAATTATCATTGGATTGGGAATGTGGAAACAAAGTCTACGTATTAAATCATGTTGCTCAGCTTTAGGGACCCAAGGAAACATTAGCTCACAAAACATAACCCAGACTGTGGCCTGTATGTTCAATAGAAGGCAGTGATATATATTGTATTGGGTGATGGAAGAGCAACCATGCATCCAAACAGTTTCCACCTTCTCGCATCCTCACTCACTCTCCCTAACTGTCTGCACTCCTCGATCACTCCCAAACCATGGTACTCAAACTCACATCATGCCATAGAAAAGGTAGGCTTCTGAGTTAAAAGGCAAATGGCAAAACCTCATTTATCATAGCTTCTTTTGAAAACATTCACCAAATTTCACTGTGTACCTACCTGACTGATCAGCTGATCTCCTCCAGGGAATTTTTAAGCAGAATTACCCATAGTTATATTACTATAAGTTCACTCATACACAAAGTTGCACTACATTCAGCTGAGCCACCACCAGAGATATCAGTAATACAGACCGGTCCATGTTGATTATATTGCAACCAAGGAATAATCAATAGGGGAACACTGAAAACAGTGTTGGCAAACAAGATACTGTCTAATGGCTGGTATCATTAACCATGGCCTGTGTCACTAACCATGGCCTATCAGAAATATCAGAGTTATTATCCCTTCTCTACCATAGATAACTCCCTTAAGAATATTGTCATAGAACCAGTAATGGATTGTACAGAAAGTAAGAAATATTGGTTTACTAAACCTACTCATTGAAGAAATTTATGTGACAAAAGAACACCAATGAGCATTATGGTAAAAACCTGTTGACATTTTGACAAAGAATAAGCAGGCTGTGCAACAAGAAATAATAATGTTTTAAACCTGCACATGAGCACTTCAGAGCCATACTCCTGCCATATAATTTTGAAAATGCATAGGCCCTCACTGTAGAGCCTCAATTTTTTAAAAGTTAAGATTATGTAGAGGACTCACAAGGATTATAAGTGTGCAACTGGTATTAGTAGTATGAGTACAACATTTTAAGTCCATCTGTTAAATACACAAACAAACATCCTTGTTCTTTCCACTATGCTGTAGTGATACACCTTCCAAAAACGTCTGAACAGTACTTCATTATAGTCCTTCAAATCCCTCTTTAAATTTTATTTTATCACAACAGCTACTAACCAGTTGAAAAGATTAGGCTTTCAATGTCCCGACCCAGAGATCCTTTTGTTAACCAACATAGTCTTGTTTTCACGCGTCCTCTACCTTCATGCTTGTTTTACACTTGGACTGTAAGCAAATGCACCACGCTCCACAACTAGGAATGGCTAGCTGTCACAATACAAGCAGAAATAACATTATTACTAGTGTAATAATAACCATGCCACATTAGATTAGTTCCCCTACTGAGGCAACCTTAGAAAAAAAATTCATCTCCGTACTTCAGAAACTACACAACCATTTCATGAGCATACCCTAACTAGAGAAATATGACTCATTCAGAGATGCACATGGTGTATATGAATGTCACATTCTTGCATTTGGACTCCTGATTCATCTGACAGACGTGAGAAAATTCATGAAGTTAGACAAGTTAGATTGCACGTGTGTGGATGCTAAAAAGCACAAGTTATTGCACCTACTTTGGCACTAAAATTACTGAGGTTTTTTTTTCCTTCTGGTCAACTCTTCATTGTGCTATAGCTACAGTTGTGCATTATTAGCAATACCACCTGTCTTTTCATATCCATTAAAAAGATTTTACAGACCTTATAATAATCAAGAGTAGTGGCAGCTTACACTCTCATATTTAATCCACCCTCTCATGCTTTAAAACCCTTTAAAAGCAAACTAAAACCTCCCAACAGGCATCTGAGGTAACATGGATGACAAAGGACATGGAGAACTTTTTCTAAAAATAAAATGCCATAACAGAAACACTGAAATGTGAATGAGATGCCAAAGTCATACATTAAGTGCACACATATATCTATTTTGCCACCTTTGCATAGTATTCATTACAGCTTTGATAACAAACAACACATGGACCAATCTTCCTAACTTACATTTTTACTCCCATGTGATCTACTGATTTTAACAGACCAACTATTCCTGATGTTCCTTTGTGACAGAACTTGACACAAACCTCACTGAACTACCTGGAAGTCCTCTTGCTGAGCATCCTGAGCTTTAGGCAGGGTGCTTATAGACTCTGCTATGAAAACTCACAACAGTTGTGTGGGGCAGGCTAGATTTCACAGACATCATGTGCACCTCCTGACCCCTCTTCAACTGTCTCAGACTCATTCTCTATAAAGTTCACAAGCATGGCACTCATGTTGTGCAATTTGTTTTCAGTTAATGATCCTCACCATCAAACACATAATGGAACTCGCTTTCCTATTTTACTTCTTTTTTCTTTCCCTCCCTCCTGCTGTTTATTACCAGCAAATGTGATCTCCATCATATAGACTGCAAGATCTATGGCCCAGCTACAGTGTTGATGCATTTGTACATCACCCAGTGCAGTGTGGTTTTGATCCTAATATGGGACTGTCACTCTGTGAACAATTTTTGTAGCGTTGCTTTCTTTGGAATTCACAAGCATGTAACTCATGGCTTAAAATAAAATAAATAAATTCTATAACTAAGCATCATTATGAATTATAAATGTATACAGGCCATGCCTCTACTTCTCTCTGATCTACAGGTCATTCCTTCCTCCACAAACTCCCTGCATTTCCTTCTCACTGCATTCAGATTGTCAGAGGATATATTTCAAGTAACTATTTTTAAAGTAGTAAATTTTGCACTTGTAAAGGTATACAGACCCAATAGCTACCATATACTTCACTGAATGTGCCCAGTATTAAGCTTCCAGAAGCATGTTAATTCCTTAACACGGAGCAAAGCATACAATGTTGACAAAAAGTTATGCAGTGTTTACCTGAGGTATTCCTTAAATGAGTCCCTTCTAATTTCTTAGTACATAGTATGGGCTATGGCTCTTCATTTACAAAGTATGTATGCAATCTTGTGAAAGATTAGTTTTTTCCTCTTGACTCTGTCATGTTTCATGAGTAACCACAGAAAAGTTACACATTTATCTAGGCATCCATTTCCTCTATCGGTAAATTCAGCTAACAGCAGTTTACTAAACCATACGATGCTGTGATTCATTACTGAAGACGTAAGCTGCTTGGGGCAGGGAATGCCATCTCACTTTGCATTTATACCACAGCTAAAGAGGCAGATCTACCAAGGGGATGCCTAGGGAAGCTATAAGCCACCTCCTCCTCCCAGCAGCACCCTCCTGCCAAATCCTGTGGACCACTGACAGCCCGCTGAGGCCGGGGAGCTTGACATTGTATTGCTTCAGAGCCACACAAAGAGCACCATCAGCATTTCAGAAAAGGATGCTGTGATCCTCCAACAATGGACACCAATCACAAAATAATTCTTTTCTATAAAAAATGTAAAATGCAGTAATTTTTCATGCTGTGTGGTGGGCAATACAAAGCATGAGAGAGATATCAGTTCTCATTCAACATCAACCGAGTAAAACAGGAACAGGAGCCTGCCACTTAGTAAAAGCAACTGCAAGGAAAATGTCTCCTCTCACTGGAGGTCACTGTGCTCTCTGGAAGGTAAGGTGGTTGATTCAACATGATGTACATCCATCCAGTACCCATACAGCATGTCACTTTATTTTAAGGAGTGTGATCAGACTTTCTCAGCCAGTTGGATTTGCTGCTTCAGCAGTCTTATGACTAAAAACAGGCATGAAATACTTTTAGTGCTTGATTTTAAATTATAAAGCTACAAGAAGGCTGAATCTTGATTAAGAGACAGGCAGGCAGTTGTACCTTGAATTACTAGTCTGATGCGCAGTTTCCTATCATCCTGCTCAATGAACCAGTAAGGTGAATGTAATCAAAAATGGTGTCTTGCATGGAGAGTTTACAGCATGATAATTGCAGGAAATGAATACAGATTAAAGCTTTTAAAAGACAGATCCACCGCAGGTCATTGTCGCCAACACGCTGCTAGAAATTTTCTACAAACAGGGATATCCACCACAAGATGAAAAAGTGGGATCGAAATCTTCCAGATTTAAAAAAAAAAAGGAAAACCAAAACAAACCAACAAAACCCACAACAAACCACACACACAGAGTGCATCAAAATCACCACAGAGGTTTACTCAATGGTTTTACAGTTTCACCCCAGTTCCGATCTCATTACACATTGTAACCCAGCTTGACTGATTTCACTTTGCTTTCCCAAATTTACAGCAATATTTTCAGGATAAAGATGCCATCGAAAAACTGGTAGCCCAGATATTCTAGGAATGTTCATCTGCCATGGCTCAGCCAAAACAGAGGTAGCCCATCAGCAGATAGTTTAAAAAAGAATTTTTTAAAACTTAAATGGTTTTGGATTAAAAGATATTTTAGCAAAGCCATCCTTCATCCTATTGTAGAAGCCTTCATTAATCACAATTATCAAATCATAAAGATAAAAATCATTATATTGCGTATTGAGTGAAATCTTCAAGGAAAAACAAAAACAAAAAACCCCAAACCCAAATAAATCTCCCTTCCCATCTGGTAAATTCTGAAGCAAATATTTATTTATATTTTTACTAAAAAAAAAATTGCTTTAGATCCAGAATAAATCCGAAGTACTTCCTTTAAAGTATAAATATGCATTGTATAAAGCTGAACTTAGACTAAGAAATAAGATTTTCTGAGTTTTTACACTACAAATTGCGCTGTATCTTCCCTGTGGCTCTATTTTAAGAGACTCAGCAGAAATTAAGTCTCAGCAAAACAAAGTGTGCAATCAGGGAAGCAATAAATGAGCACTCGGGGAGGACATAAGCAGGTAAGAATCAGTTTGAGTGATTGATATTATAAACAGATCAGGTAGTGAGAATTTTTAAACAGTTTGGACCAGGCAATTAACATTGGACTTGTAACAAGAAAAGCATGTGTAGTAACACATTACCGACCCCTCAATGAATTCGTTCAATTGTAACTAGCAGAACAAATGGACTTTAATCTCATTTCCCTTTTTTTTTTTTCCTCAGTAGGAGTAGTTGAATAAGTACCACCACTAAATTACTCTCAAATTTTACAAGGGTTTTCAGAACAAGTTTCCAGATTGCCAAGCCTAAGGTCCACATGGACTGCAGCCCCTTGCTGCTGAGCCACGCCAACTCACCTCACCCCATGGATCCCCACAAGTGCTCTAAGGCTCCTGCGGAACTACCCGAGCATCACCTGTTCAACAGGGTGTGTGTCAGCTGTCCCAGCATAACTCATAGAAAGCTGAAATATGTCATTCCCAAAATCGGATGGTTATAAACTATAGGGTATTTGCTCCTGAAATTTTGATTTTTCTTGGGTGACAGTGGGGTAAGGGCAGGAAAGCAGGATTAAGTACATTTCTTGCAGGCAGTAGCCTGAATCATGAGTTTAACTAATACCATGGCATCTACATAAGCTTACACAAAGATAAAACAAGGCATGTTATGAAAGTGAAGCAGTAATTCTAAAATTTACTTTTCTGAAGACAACCTTCAGCTCTTTGGCTAAGGTTCCTCCCTTCTCCACCACAGACATGGAGTTTGTTTTATTGTAAAATGTAACCTGATGCCCCTTTGTTTGGAGCCGTATTAAAACCAGCTCTGGATCCAGTACCTGCTTCATACCAGAGAACAACTGGCAAAGTACTACAGGCTGCTTTTGATGTTTCTGCAACCAGACCAAGCCCTATGGCCACACAGCCTCTTTTTTCAAGAAAGGCAATTCCTCTACAGCTAGAGGACCTTCTCTTCTCTGCCTTCCCAAGATACAAACCCCTCCTCTCCGGAGGAACAGATCTCTCCATGCCACTACTACCAGTTCTGGGCCAAGTCAGGTTTGTAGTGGAAGCAAGCTTCAACTTCTCAGAAGTTGGCCCTCGATACAAAAGCTGCTGCTGCTGCCTCTGAAGTCTGCCAAACAGGAGAACACCAAGCAAGTCGGCAATTTATGAGGAATATTTTTTAGTGAAAGGTTAACAATTTCTCAGCTACTCCTCCAGGAAAATGTAATTAACTCATCTGTAATGAGGGCACTTGTATACACTTGATTTAGTTACAGCTTGTGTGCAAGCTCCCACCATTTCTGTCCCCCTGTCCCAGACTGTCGACTTACATGGAACAAAAGACTGACACTGGAAGACTATTCCTAATTAGCATTCCATGACTAATGCAAAAATTAAGGGAGATAATTGTGTTAGCTATACTTCTGGGGAAAAGCTTTTATGAGCTAGGCCTGACAAAGTGAGTGAAAATCCCAAATGTCCAACTGCTCTAAGAACTTAGGGCGCAAGAGAGAGAGCGGGGTGTGAGAGAGAGCAGAGGATGCTGGAAAGTTGTTGAGACTCTGGTGTTAGAGAAGACAGAGTGGGAGGACTTTTTGTCCTCATCCCTGGGCCTCACCTTTCTCTGCTTTGCACCACTCTCTCTCTGGTGTAAAAGGGGAAGAACAGAGCTGCTGTGCATTAATATGGCCTAGAAATTCCACCCCACACAATGAGTTCCCCTGTAATGATGGGAAAATAACTTCACCTTCCTCCCAAACACCACCATTTCTGTATTAAGACATGAAGCTGCATATGTTGAATATCTGCATGATATTCAAATGTTGCATATCTGTTGAATCAAGCTCTTGTAGCTTAAATCACTTTGTATCAACTGAAGCATGATAACTACCTGTTGGTATCTTTGTCCCCAAGCTCATGCAAGGAAACGAAGTTTGATTTAACCAAGCCAAAATTATTTTGTACTTGTCGCATACTAAGACACAAGCACAGCTAGGACTGTGACACAGAAGTAATATGCAGATCCTCAATTCCTCACAATTTGATGATACTTAACCAAGAGTACCTGTCTTCCCACCATAAGTCACCATCAGGTCCCCTAAAACCAGAGAAGCTACTCATATCCTAAATGAAATGGGTTATCTGAACCCAGAGAAGCTCAAGAATAACAACTTTGAAGAATTTTTCAACCCACAAATCTCAGAAAACTTGAGGGTTTGGGGAGAAAAGTTTATTTCTCAAATCAGTGGCAATTAGAAATGCTATTAGCCCATAATTTAAACTTGACAGATCATCTTAAAGACCTAAAATTTATTTTCCAATCATTAAGTTCTTGTTTTCTAAAGTAGCCGAGAAGAACAGATGAGGCAGAATGAGAAGAAAGGATTCAGGGTTTAATCTACATTGGACCACAATCAGCAAGACGACCAATACTCAGATCGACTCAGAGTGACTTCAGTAGAAAAACTTTTCCCTTGGTAGAAACCAAAAAGGCTAGGAATTATTGTGGATCTGTAATAAGGCAAGACTGCTAGTTTTTTGTTTGTTTTAAGATAAATCAGTGTTTAATGAACGCTACATTGCTTTTTTGTTGTTGGTTTTTGTTTTTTTAAGTGATCCATGTGGCAGAGAATGGACTTCTTTTGGTGTTCAATCAACTAAAATGATGGCAGGTCCCTTTATGATTTCTTCTCACAGCTTTACTGAGAAAAGGAGCTCTTGCTATTCCTATCCCAAACATGTTTATTTCTCCTTCTTGTACCAAATATCATCAGGCCTTTTAGCAATCAACAAAAGTAGGATGTTTATGTTAAGATGCTACCTGAGTTTGACAACCACAAAGAGGCTTGCAGCTGCTCACTTTACAAAAGGCAAACCAGCTTACCTTCATCTGCAGTTCTATGGTAAAACTGCTTATAAAGCAAGTCACCTTGGTTTAGATCAAAAGAGATGGAGAAGATGCATTTTTGTGAAATGACTGGTTAGCAATCATAGGTGGGACCTGCAACATATGTTTAATTCAAAAGAGTTCAAAGAACATCTCATCCACACTCAAATACTTTATGAACAGCAAAAAATAGCTGTATCGGACAAATTCAGCACTTGTACACGGCAGAAATAGATAAGTGACTCAACAGTACAGATCTCTCTAGAAAAGATCAATATCATTTAAGCAGAGGAACAAAAGGCAAAACCTGTGTAAGAAAACTAGGTGAGGCAGTAGGTATCAGTAGTAGGACTTCATTCCCAGCTGTCAGATTTAACAGCAGCAACTAGTCCAGAAGGAGCAGTAGAGGTTATATTTGAGGCTTCCCTACCTGAGAGGCAGTAAAGAGACAAATACAAAGATGTTCCCCAAAAATGTGTGAAAGGACTACTGCCTACTGTAAAATGGGGCAGAGCTGCTGCTTTGCTTCCTGCTCACTCAAACATGTAGAGAAGTCAAGTTCTTCCCCAAGACTGAAAATTAGTACTGATGAAGAAACTTTACAGCTGAGTGGTTGTGGCTCTTGCTGTCCCTGCTGGCAGAAGCCATGATCTGCCTTCACTCTTTGCAATGGGCTTTACTGTGCAAGGCTGCAAAATGGGGTAGATTTCTTCTCTATCTCAGTTCCAGGCCTATTTCTGTAATAACACATGCTGGTTTGCAGGTTATGACTTTTTTCATGGCTAGGGAATTTGCAGAGGCTATTTATGTTGTATTTGCCTCAACAATGTCATATCTGATTATGAACATAATAATTGATTTGGTCTCTGTAGAATCAATTCAACAAAGTATTTATAATGATGTCCTTAAGTCCATCCTTTAGAACAACACTGAATCAAGTGCTTAGCCTTAACTGTGCAAGATATTTTCTAAAAATCACAGATTTATTAATAGAACAATTCACTATTCGTTCTCTGTCTCTTGCTCTGGAAGGAACATTCATGGAAGTTTCCATGAACACTAAGTGCTTGTGCAGAAGTGTCAAGGCAAGAATGAGAGACACTGTAGGAGTGTCCACAAAGCATTAAGCTGGTAGTGAGTAAGCTGCTCCAGATCTACAAGCAGTATTATGCTGTGTTGTCTGCACTGTAAGTCACTGGCATCTCATTTTCTCTGGAAACGTGAGAGACTCTAGACATGGAAAAGGAAGAAACTATATTAGCTACCCTGCACTCAATTAACATATGTTTTTTGTCTGTGTTACTTTTCTTTTTTTCCTCTTTTTAAAGAGAAAAATGGCAAGCCACACATGAAAATATGGCATATGTTGCATCACATCAGCAAAGCATTGCCACATAGACTGACAAGCTTCATTAAGAGACAGGGCTCATTAACCTTGGAAGGTCAGATGTATTTTGCTGTACCCCCTCTGAGGGCTGTCACACTGCTCTGAGCCAAGTTACAAGTTTGGTTACTCCTAGCAGGACACTACACTGTGTGGGCACATACCAAAACCCCTGAATGCAGAGCATGCAATTACTGCTTTTGCAGAAACTTGTGACAACTCTCTTTCTTGATGGCAAATCTAGAATCATTTCCACAACATATTATTAGTATTCTAAGTAGAAGGGATCACCAATCCCCACCATCCCCAATAAGTAACATTCAGAGAAGCAAATGGCTTTTGAAGAGTCATGCCACCTAAATTGCACATGTATATGCATGCATGTTTTTTGTTCTTAGGGGTAGAAAAAATGAAGTTTTACATCTAGAAAAGAACCAAACTTCTGTACAACCTACCCCAAAGCCAGATCTTCAATCCTCTCAAACCTTTCCTGAAATAATTCATCTGCATTGTAAAAAAATAAAATTGTGCACATAAAAAATCAAATATTTTTACACAGACCTCAGGAGTATCTCAAAGCACAGGATTATCTGAAGAACTTGTATAAGATCTGCACGTAAATTCCTAGCTACAAAGGAGGCATCACCCTGGCTGATTTTGTTTCACCAAAAATCCATTTGAAATCACCCACTATTTTGCTCTTAAAGGAGAAAAAGGTCAGAGCAACATCATGTAGTCCTGTTGTTATTTGATTGGTTTTCCTCAGATTCATAAGGTTGGGACTACTACTATTGCAAAATAGGTATCAAAAATCCCACTGAAAATATTACTGATTTTTTTTTTCAATTTACTGGTTGAGGACAGTGAATTAGAAGTCTCAGAGATCAGAACTGAATTGTGACAGCTTCCCAAGAGAAATCGGAGCTTCTTTGGATTCAGGATTAACATGCAGTCCCTTATCTGTTTTGGCTGTATATATAACAGCCACCAGCTTAAAAAGAAAGTAGGTATGAGAATATTTGTAGCCACAACACCACGTGTCTGCATTAAAGTATAAAGTAATAAAGCTTTTTGAAGGTACTGGTGTCCCAGCACCTGGAATTTTGTACATAAATGCCTACCAAGCACTGCAGAAGCACATTTTCCCTCTGCTTCCTGCTCTCTACACCAAAAAACTGTGCACTCAGGCCAGACTCAAACTTCATATTCAACTTTTTTTTTTTTTTTAATTAATGTGAGGCCAATAATCAGGAAAGGCAAAGTTTCTCCTGTTTGTAAGGGGTCTTTTGTGCTTCATGAATGCCTTCCAATGGTCAGGACCAATGTGTGCTCTGCATTGGCAGGAGATACTGCCCTGCAGGCAGGGCTAGAGGATACAGAAATGGAAACTCCCTGAATGCCCCCTCATGCGTTTGCGTGCAATAAACAGATGAGTGAGCTGCAGAGATTCCACATTTTTTCAGCCAGGAAAACATACTTTAATTAAGTTGTTTCATTAGGCTGTAAAAAGAAGCCTTTTCACACACTTCCACCTGTCACGTAACCTTCAATAAAACTTGAAAAGGTTTCTCAAGCCAAGGTCTCCTGGTCAGGGTGCAGCAGCCTGGTTCTGTACGTTGGGAACTAGACCTCCAGTCCAATATGCTGGACCCCTGAACGCCTCACAGTGCAACTGGTCACAGTTCCTAAAGGCTGTAAGCACACAAGTCAGCTCAAATACAAGAGCCTACCAACCTTAGGTACCGTACCTTCAGACAAAACAAAGGTAATTCCTGTTCAATTCTGGAGAGCAATTATGCACAACTTAATCACAGTTCATTTCCCATATGATATTTCCCATCCCGCCCCAGGAAGCTTTGAAGCTTTCCCTATACAGAGCTGTAAATCCTGGACTTTTATCTAGCCTAACACAAAAGTCAGGTATTAAAGGACCCAATCCCATTCTTCCTCTAGCATAAAAGAAAATAACAGAAGTCTAATTCAAAAGTTGTTAGGTGCTTCTTCCTACCTCCCTCTACTTAGCTTACTCCTTTTAAATACTGTACCTTTACATGAGTCTTACCCAAAGCACTAAAACAAGCACATTTCAGATCAGCATTACAGTGAACTTGAACCAACAAAACACTCTCATTTTCAACAGTTCTACCCTAATTTACATCAGTCAGGGATCCAGCACTTTAAACCATGACTCCACACCAAAGAAAAAGAGACCAACAAGCATACCCCTCTAGATGCTGCTGGCCACTACCTTATGGGAAGAAATCCCACCACTCCTCTTGCCCCAGGAACAAGCCATTTCGCAATGTTCCCACACTCTGTTCTGCAGTATGAAAGTCTGTGTTTCTCCAGCAGAGCCAGGTCCCTCACCTACAACTGTAAAGTCACAGCCACACAGAAATCTTAAAGAAGTCATCATTAAAACAGGAACTGCAAATCTAGACTGTTCTACTTCAGTATGTGGATTTCTTTGCCTGTTTTAAAAAAAAAAATCTTAGGAAGAGTAAGGAGAAACTTTATCATCATAATATACTTCTTGCTCCTCAGCTGCCACAAATCAGTGTTGCTCCACTAACTTGCATTTGACTTGCTTTGACTTATACCACCTGTAGATCTCACTCTTGGTGCTGAATGTAAGGTAAACTCACGTCTAGAGGCCAAATGCTCAGCTGGATTATATCAGCATACTCCCTTCTTTGAAGTGCATGAAGCACATGGATTTGCAGCAGCTGTAGGTCTAGTCTTGAATTGTTAGTTTTCAACTTTGAGTAATCTATCAGGTATAAAGGTTGGTAAAATTGGCAAGGATATAGTTTATAAAGCTACATATTGGACTGCATATTAGTCTCTGATTATTATGCTCTGAGGAACATATACATAAATATGATATGAACAAATTTCCATTGATAGTCCGTCAAAACATTTTTCTGTATAATAGCCAATGTGGTGAAAGAAATCATACAAAGGTCAATTTTTCTTTGTGCCCAGAGTTTAGTTTCAGAATTCACTCTTTTGTTTCTGCTGGGATTTTTTTCAAGGCACTTAGTATTTGTGGAATGGACCCAAAAGATGCACATTTTCTTGCTGTAATCGAGTCAATGTTTCCCTACCTAGAGCCAAGTTTACTGACATACTTTCAGCTTAGAAGGTCTGTTTTATTTATTAAAGCCAAAATTGTCAAACTTGGCAACCTTAAGTCAAGCACCAAAATCTTTATTTAGGCATTTATATAAGTGGCCTACTTTTCACAGGCAGTGAGGACCTGTAAACTTCAAAAGAAGTCAGCACCCAGCAGCTCTGAAAATCAGGTCGCTTACTTAGCTGTACAGATACGCAATTATCCATGTTTGAAGGAAACATGCCTTCATTTGTATGACTTTGCCCTATGAAAAACACTTGGAGCACACCTTTGGAGAATTGCAATTCCTTCTGCAAGTCCTCTCACAAAAGCAACAGCCTTCTAATTAAATGTAGTATTGATTCCTTTCATCTAGATTGAATAAGATCTGACTAGTGAATTGACTAATAATGTGTTGAAAAGACCCCAGAGTTTTTACTCACTTTCTTCTCATTTAGACATTGTATAAATCGCAGGCATTGTCTCTGTGGTGGTTGTCCAGAGCTGGTTGCATGGCTGAACAAATCGTCTTCATTTGATTTGTACAATAACATGTTAATTGCAATGCTGAGATCTGCTTAAGGCATATTGATTACCAAATGACCTTCTGTAGTTCCTATTTCCTGTGCTACCAAAACATCTAGTCAAAAATCTTTAAAGGTGAGCAGAAATGTCTGTTAGAAAAGCTCTCATTTATTATCAGTCTAGGACTGTGATAAAGGATGCTGTTGATAGCATCAGAGTTGCAATATCCTTGCTGCTGCTCCACTCATCACTAAGCCCCTGGTCATGAGAGACAAACCCCTCCTCTCACTGAGGAGATATCCTAACATATTCCTCATCAATTTACTCACAATACAGCTGTTTGGAAGAAATAGATGTGGGTCAGCAGGACTCGCACAGATGATATTCCAAAGGTGCTCTAGGATTGCTCTGCAGCAAGGATTTCATAACTTCATTGCAGAGGCTGAACACCTGGGCTGCTGAAGTGAGCTAAGCAGGCAATAGCAAGGACTCCGTCACTAGCTTTCCTTCGCACTTTGGACACATAATGGTCTTCAGAGCATAGCAATGTTATCTTGGTTTTGCAATCCTGGAACCAAAGCCAACAAAGATGTGACACCTAAAAAGTGACCTAATTAAGGTTTCTTTGCTCTTCTTCCAATACTGTAAGCAAATATGCTAGCATGTAGCATCCGCTCTAATGTATGAGGTGTAAGGAACCACACAAAAGATATCTACAATCTTCTTGGCATAAGTCTACAGGAATAATTATTCTGAAGATATTTTCTATATTCTGGCTCCTTGGCAATAAACCCTTGAGATAAGTATATATATATATATGATCCTATGTTATTGTGATCCCTGAGAAATCTCATCAGGAATCAGATTACATGCTTTATTATACTATACTGATTATACTACCTGCCTGATAAAGGCCAAACAACAAGGCTCTGTCTCTGCAAATATTTGACAGACGGAACTTCTGCATAATACCTGAATTATGGCACCTTTTCAAATGTAAAATTTAGCTGCATTCCAAATCATATAAACAGCACCAGCTTGAATTGTAAAAGGAACTAAAAACCCTTTTTTTTCCCAAGGCTAAAAGGTCCTGATTTTCTTTTTTTACCATTGTTATGAGTTTAAGCAAAGAGGGAAAGCAATGTTTGTCTGTTGATTCCCTGAAGTATGAAAGAGAAATTATAGGATTTTGGTCTTACAAAGAAACTCTCTTTTGAATGCTGTCATTGCAGCATCTCTTTTTGCCTATTAACTGTATGATAGTCTATCATGTAAACATTTGCAAAGTATGAGGCACAAAAAATAAAATATTATAAATACCAGTATCAAGAAAGAGCTAAAACGCAGAGCATGCATGGACTATTGCATACGTACCACAGCAAAGGAGAATTTATGGCTGACTTAATAGTGTGTACAGTATATTCCCAAAAAAGGTTTATCTTACAGAAAAAAAGATCTGCTCTGCTGTAATCCCACTGAGTCCCATCCAATTGCACTGAGCTGAGTATCTGTACATGGATGTTACTAAAAGCATTTGGCTTATGCCATCGTTATTTCACTGACGGTTATTGAAGCCTTCTACTTTTATTGAAAAAGTGTGTTTCAAATTATTATCATTTTATTAACTTATAATTTAATTGGCAGCCTCAGCTTGTAAGTTGCCCAAGACAGGAAAACTGGAGATGTTAGAAGACAGGGCTGAAATGCATTGGCAGGGAAGTATGGAACGAGCTTATTTAAGGACCTGCCAAAGTCTTATAATTCAGTTTTATGAGTAAGGGGTATCAACTCCTACAAATTCTTAGAGATTCACTTCCTAAGATCTAGGCCAAGATTTGGACACACACGCAAATAATAATAGAAATTAAAGAGAAAAATGGCTTATACCTCTTTTTTAGCCTCAGCATTTTCCTGGAAATATGGAAGTGCCATATTTCCTGCCATTCCCTATCCTAACCAAGTAGATGAAATGGTGGTAGGATCTTAGGTCATTCAGGTAGGGAGAAAAGGATACAGTATGGAAAATGCAGAGGATCACTGATTTTGTTCACCTGTCAGAGAAAGATTGGCATTTTTAATATTTGCAAGTACTTTGAATGGGAAGTTTCATAACTAATTATTCAATCTTTTAGCATTTCCCTTGGAAAACTAATCAACTGGCTAATATAGTACTTCTCAACCAGTAAGAAGTGACAGCCTGTAAGTCCAGTCAGTCAATAAGGCAGGAAGTGCCACCTTCCACTCACAGCTAGGATCTATTCATTACAAGGAATAAAAAGTTCCTTAATTAACCAAATTGAATATGGAGTAAAATACTTGAGAGAACCTGGTACAATTCACTCTGCATTGAGAAAAGTGACCTTTTTCATATATTTGGTGTCTGAGCAAAGTCCCGTGAAGTCAGAAGAACCTTTCCACTGACTTAAGTGGCATTATCCTCTTTTATCTGCTGCTAGACTTCAAAACGGCACTGACCTAATTGAGATCAAAATTGGGTTCATAAGTTCAAACTTCTCTCAATCTTTTTAATTATTTTTCCTGTGCTGTATCCATTGTGTCACCTAAAAAAATGTATTCAAACTTCTTTGGGGTGAATTGCATCATGGATGCAATGAAGAAAATAGGAAGCCTGAGATGTAGAACCAGATCACTTTAAAAATAACGTTAGACTGTACCACTAGATTGCCACATTTCCAAGTGACTTCACAGTTTCAACACAACCCCAGCAATTATTCATATAATAGAATGTTTGAAAAGGTAGAGGGTTTTATTCAAATAAATGTCTCAATTTTTCAAGTCTCTCATGTATTTCCTGGCAAAATCACATTGGAATGGAAGAATAAAAGCCATGTTTTATTTGCCCTAATGACAGAAATGTTCTCAGTCAGAAAGTATAGATATTTTTTAATGGTATTATAACAGCAAAAGTAGACATATGTCACTTTTCCTGTTGTAATTGCTAATAAGGTATTAATGTGCCTATTGTTTGAGGCGCAATATGCCTTTGGTATTGACAGTATTCAGCTGGCACTTATGGAATGACGTTAGAATGAAGAAATATCCTGGATAGGTTGCAAAGTTGATTGCATGGTTAATTCCACTAAAAAATAACTACCTATGTGTTGGAGAGGATTTTTTTGCTATTTGTTGAGACTTCAACATTTTAGCAGAACAATTGAGCTTTTAGATACCTTAAAGTACCTACACAGAAGGTTATGTTAATAAGCACCAATTTAATAATTCAAATTCATCTCCATTGAAAAAGAGATGCCCATGCATACATAATGATATTACAAGCAAGTAGATATATGTACATCTCTTGCATTCATGCATATAATTAGAACAGACACCATGTAAGTTCTGCCTTTCTCAGAGCACTTGATGCCCTACTCAAGCTCTGAAGTCTTTCTACTGGAAAGGAAAGCCTGACCTTATTCACTTTGACTTCACCCATTCTAGTTCCTTTCTGTCTGTGGGAAATCCACTGATACAATTCACCACAATTAGGATAGAGCTATTCCCCCAAAAGATCACTATATTAGCTAGAAGAAAGCCGAAGATAGTAAAATCCTGCCAAGCTCAAGGCAGTTATTGCCCAGTTGACAACTGCATCCACTGCTAACAGATAACACATAACCACTACTGGAAAATCTTATCAGATTTGATGAAGGGGTATAATTTAATGAAGTCTGACAAGAATAAGCCCCCTGACAACTCTTCTTATAGCTACAGCTGTAAGAATAAGATTTGGACAAAGAAACTGCCTCAACAAGCTCTTAAAATGCCGCAAAAGGAAAAATCACAGGCTAGAGAGATGGGTGTTGAAAAGTTGGTGCATTATGTGGAACAAAATATTGTTACTTTGGGAGGAATAGGAAGTAAGAGCAGTTATCTCTAGTGAATGCATTGTCAATGGATGCAAAAAACTGAAGGGAAAGCCTTGTTAAAATTGCAGGAGGCAGAAGCCATCACTTCATCTCCCTCTTAATGGAAATGCGTCATAAACAGACCTTTCCCTCAAACAGGCTTTTCTCAGAAATTGAGTAAATAATCCATGTACTTTTTAATCCATCTTTTGGCCCATAGAGTGCTGAGCACATTCTCTAAGTTCAATGCATAAAAATTATAGTAGCCTCAAGTTAAGCAATTGCAATTACTTTATCAGTGTCATATCAGAAAAGCATCAGAAGGACTATCCACACACAGTGTGCTACACAGTTCTTTGCAGTAACATATTTTTATTTTAAGGACATAAAACAATAATCCAATGGATTATTAATTCCGTAGATCTTTCTTCTTCTCTCTCTAATCCCACACACATTGATCAAAACATACATCTTAGAACATGGCATTTGCCCTTGGAAAATTCTGATGTAGAAGACATTTTCCTTTCAGGTAGTGGGAGCTAAAAAAATATTTTAATTTAATTTCTGTGTCTTTTAAATTTGATTTTTTTCTCTTGAGAATGGTGCTTCAGTGTGTAAAGAAATCTTTCATAACACTGAGATAGTTATGAACTCCATTTGGTATTAAGAGACCTAGTAGTTATGTCTGAGATGTGCTAAATAGTTGTAGCATATCCCTGACAATTCACGTTTTTATCTAGCTCAGTCTGAAGGAAAAGTAGACAAAGTAGATCATGAAATTCTTACTCTTAGACCAAAAACTGTATAAAATATCAGCTGTCAAGGTCAAACAAGTTCTTTTTTCACATGGTGCCAATAGCTCAATCTTTAAAAAAATCAAGGTAAAGGAGGGCCCTACATTCCCTATAAGAGCACACAAGTATTGTCCTGTTTTAATAGGCATTGCTGGTAACTCTGTTTTCATGAAAGTTGGGATGCTCTTTTATGATTTTCTAAACATATATTTCCATCCTACTTTCATTAATTCTCAGCTGTGGGTTTTGGGGCAGTTTGTTTTATGTTATAGCCCACCATGGTAAATGGCTATTCTGGATATCTAAAATCTAGATTCTAGATACTATGTCCATGTACACAAAATAAGCCTTCATATATTAACTACTTACAAAACAGAAAACAATGGATTGTGTTCTGTTAAAGGGACAGCACCTGTGGGTAAATACCTTTTGGTCATCTGTTAAGACACTGACATCTTCAAGTATATTAGTAGACATGCGATAGATAAAATTAAAAGGCTTTGAAATAATAGAACATGATAAACTTCATCTTCTGCCTAGTAAAGGTCATTTTTAGAAGAGTTTTCAGGAATATATATATTCATGCCAACCCTATTGCTGTAGCATCTCACTTCACTCTCTGCCAAACTATTTAGTTTGGTCATGGTGCGGAAACACACACCTTACATTACAGCGTATATAACCGAACGTACAGCTGAACAGTGTACAGCGATATTCCTGTATAGATTAAATAAAATGAGCCACAAGAGATATTTTTAGAACTTTCAATTTCTCAGTAAAACCAATTCACCTCTAGGGCAGTCATTGTCCACTCTGGGAACCGACAGCGCAAACATATCTGTAAACATTGGTAGAAACAGTACAAGAGACATGGACATACTGGCGAGTTCAATGAAGGGACTGGAACATCTCCCATACAAGGAGAGGCTGGGAGAGCTGGGACTGTTCAGCCTGGAGCAGAGAAGGCTCAGGGGGATCTCATCAATGCGTACAGATAGCTAAAGGGTGTAAAGAGGACGGAGCCAGGCTCTTTTCAGTAGTGCCCAGTGACAGGACAAAAGGCAATGGGTACAAACTGAAATGCAGGAGGCTCCATCTGAATATCAGAAAACACTTTTTTACTGTGAGGGTGACCAAGCACTGGCACAGGTTGCCCAGGGAGGTTGTGGAGTTTCCCTCCTTGCAGATATTCAGCAGCCGTCTGGACATAGTCCTGGGCAGCCTGCTCTAGTGGCCCTGCTTGAGCAGGGGGGTTGGGCCAGATGACCTCCAGAGGTCTCGGCCGACTTCAACCATTTTGAATAGCTGAGCAATACAAGTTATGCTCACTAACAAGAGCTCTCACATCTCACTTGCACTTTTTCTCTGAAGCTATCTAAGGAGGGAAGGCTGAGAAAAGAGAGATCTTGTAAAATGTCTTTCCTGCTACTGCCTCACTTTCTATGCTGATTTGTACTGGTTCTTTTTTAAAAAGCAGATCTGATTACCTCCTTCTCCTTCCAAAGCACCAAGCAACACAGCAAAATGAAGCAGACAGAGGTGGTGGGTGTAAGTCATGCCTAACCTGACAATTCATTCTGCTGCTTCTCAGTTAAGACAAGGCTAAACCTCTTCTCTCGTCCTGAAGGCCCCCCACAAAACAGCAAGAAACGAAACAGACATAAATAGCGGAGTGATTCCATACCTAGTGTCTGTATCCCCTCAGAACAATAAAATTACAAGAGGGGTATATTTTGCATCATGTCTTTAAAACAATAATGACCAGCAAATGTGTAACAAACCTTTTGAAACCAGCTTAAGTGTTGCGCTGATGATGCTTCAGTGCAGGACATTTCATTTTATACTTAATAACTGTTAGGATTGGGGTGAGGGAGCGGTCTGTTCATTTTGGTTTTCCTGATTTCTACAGCTAACTCCAGTTAACAGTCGTGTCCACAATACTTGTATGCCAAAACAAAATGAAAGCCATCAAAGCAATGCCACCCTCCTCAGGATACAAAGCTGCAATTTGGTGGGAAAAAAATAGTCCTCTACAATTTCTAGAGTCCCTTCTGAAATTATTATCAGTGACTTTAAGCTGTTTATTAGTGTCAGTGTCAGGTTCCAAATCTGTGAAGGCAGACATATCAATCACATATAGCAATGATGACAGTAGCTGCAAATCAGGGGAAAGTGCATTAACTGCCAAGGCCTCCCACACATGGAAAAACATTTAACAAAGACAGCTGATTAACTCATTCTCACACAGTCATTTATACTCCACTGCTGACTGCATTTCAAGAGTAATTTCCATTACTATAATAAGCATGCTATAGGAATAAGCATGTTAATAGGAACAGTTCACAATCTCCATGCAACATTATCATACTAAACACAAAAAGCAAGGAAGAGGTTCTGCAAAACAGTCCAGGATCCCTTAGAAAATCTGTAGCACCATTCATGACAAACCTTCAGAGGTATCCAAACTGTGGATACTTCTGCTTGCAGGGACCTCATTATGGCCATCCACAAGTCATCAGAGTCCACACCTTGTTCCCCAGCTATTTCCTCTGCCACATTTAACCTCTGCATGGATCTCCTAATTCACCGTGTGGGATACCTCCCCTGGCCCTTTTGCAGCTTGCCTTTCTGTTATGCCTTCTCTGAGGCAAGAACCTGCACTAGGTTCTTTTGACTGTGAAGGTATTAGTCGCTCTGTTTTTAACTTCTTCCAATGCATGAATGTCTGCGCAGGGATTTCTGAGGGGTTTATTTTATTAGTCATGCATGATATTTATATCATTCTATGGCTCTTCCTGTCATTTTCATACAGTGCATTTTAAAATATTCAGAAAAATATATGAGCAGTTGGGAAAAAGTATGCAATTTTCTGTCCAGTCTTTCTGTTTGAACATTGCCTGCTTTTTTCCTGGCAAATGAGCTGGTTAATTCTTTGCAGACTGTATTCCAGAAGCAGCTCTTGAGGAAGAGCCCTTGTGTCAGATCTAGGAAGTCCTAATAAATCAGCATCTGAAAATGATAGCATGCAGAAGTGTGGCATGCATGGGCCTTTACAGAACTGCAAGCAAAAAAAAAATAATTTCACTGTCATCTGTAATTTCCCTCTCCCCAAGTCTCAACCAGTTGGAGTGCTCTTGACTGGTACTCTTTTTGACTGTTAAAGAAGATCATCACAAATTTTCTTTCATTTCATTGCTGTAAAATCACTCAAGGAAACAACATGAGTACCTTGGATGCCTCTTGCCATCAACAGTATCAAACAATTGAAAAGCTACTTTATATCTGAGCTTCCTCAAAGAGATTCCCCAGAGGACAACAGCAGTCTTAGAAGAAATCAAACATGCTGTCACAAAATCTTCCCTATACTGTTTAAACTTTGTGCTGTTGCAAGATGCATCGGTAAATTGTTGACAAGGGTGTGGGTTTTCATACAAGATGATCAGAGAAGCTAATATTTATACTGTGAACACAGCCATTGACCATAACTGAATTCCAAGAAAGGAGAAAATGGCTATATAGTCCATTGGAAGATTCATGTTAAGGTACAGCAAAAGCTAATGGATCCACAAAAATAATCTAGTGATCAATTCAGAATTCACAGACTTAAAAATCTGATACAGAGTTTAGGGACAGAGGAGATTAAATCATCCATTGTGGCCACTCTTATGTACCAAGATTTTATATTTCACTTAGAACCCACATACCAAGATTAAAATTTGTGCTTTACTTACCTCCCAGAAAGATGTCCAAAGCTGAACTGAAGACAGTACACAAAGAAATCACTATTCTGTTGGATGTATTTTCCCAGTGCTTAATCATCTTTGCTGTTAAAATGTTGTGACTTAATTCCACTGTGAATTTGCCTGGTTTTAAATACTAGCCATGTACTTATTGTGAATCTTTCCTCCTGTAGATAAAGAATTAAGGAGTCCGCAGTACTTTCTCCCATTTGAAATGTTTAAGTGCTGCAATCAGGTTGCTTCAGTCTTGTTCACTGAAGTGGTGAAGCCTGCCTCAAAGTGGCTGAGCAGTCCTTTTGGTTTATGGAAGAACTGAACCATCGTTGCCCGACGCAAGATGGTGATGAGGTTACAGTTTTATTTCACGTACGTAGGCCGTTAACATGAAAGCTGAACTCAGTAAAGACAAATAGAAGACTACCCATAAGCTGACGATAAGAAAGAAGAAGAGAAAAAGGATAATGAAAACTGAATTGGAGAATAGCAACAGATTAAAAGAAGGAAAGAAGATGAAAAACATACTGCATTGCTCAAAAAATTAAATAAAATTTCCATGTTCTTCAGTCACATTGAGAAGAGTATTTTGACATGGGGAGAAAAGAAAAAAAATACTTTCTAAATTTTTACCTTGTTTTCTTATTATACCAGAATTCCCTTCAAGGCAGCACATGATCTGGATTAGAAACTACTCTCATTGATTCAAACATGTGTTACAACCAATGGATTATAAGCACCTCATTAATAACAATCACTAGTTTCTGAAGCTCTGGACAGGCCCCCTATTTATTATGTTATTAATTAATAGGGTGAACATTTCTCTCAGCCTTCCTTAGCTCTTGCTGCCACAAACAAGAGACAAACATTCTTCAAAGACAACAGTCCTCTGAATGAGGCAGGCTCCATATCCTGTGGATATACACCTGAGCAGCATGAACAACACAGTCAGTGTTTGCAATACAAAAAAATGCATGAAAGTACTACTTCTTCTTCTAAACTGTTCTATTTTTGAAATCTAATCTGATTTGCATGCACATCTAGATTATGAGAGAAGCACATTGTGGGGCATAGGTCTTGCCAGAGCTATTTTCTGTGTCTTATATGGGAAGCAACCTTCAGGACTACCTCAACTATGAGTTCAAAAGGTTACTCAGAAGATTATTTTACAGGAAGATTCTAGAAAAATTCTTTACAGCAGTAGATTCACTCTGGTTTTTTAAAGTGCAGCTGCTTAGATGGTTACAGACGATTACACCCTTAATTTCGTACACTCTGAACTAGCCAGAACAATTCTAGTGCAGAATCCATGCAGATTCACTAGTGAGATGCTATATGTAAACTAGTCTCAACTGTGCCTGAACAGGTGTTATGGTTTAGCCCCAGCCGGCAACTAAGCACCACGCAGCCGCCCGCTCACTCCCCGCCTCCCCCAGCGGGATGGCGGAGAGAATCAGGAAAAACTCGCGGGTTGAGATAAAAACAGTTTAATAGGACAGCAAGAGAGAAGGAAACAACAATAACAATAATAATAATACCGACAAAGGAATGTACAAGAACAAGTGATGCCCAATACAGCAATTGCTCACCACCCCGTGATCGACAGCCCGTCCCCGAGCAGCGACTCCCACCCCCCGGCCAACTCCAGTTTATGTGCTGGGCATGACATTATATGGTAGGGAAGATCTCTTTGGCCAGTCCCGGCTGTGCCCCCTTTCGGCTTCTTGTGCACCTCCTCACTGGCAGAACATGAGAATCTGAAAAGTCCTTGACTTAGTTCATGTAAACATAAAAATAGAGCAAGGATAAAAAGAAGGAAAGGAGTCAGCATTGCCAGACAAGGGAACACAGCTGTTTCTGGACCTGACAAGCCATTTTGAAAGATAAACATTGCTGAAATGCAAGAGTGGCAAAAACCTGAGGGACCCTGAGATTCAGCAAAATGCACACATTAAAAATATTCACTCTTGGTGCAATACTGAGTTTACTAACATATATAAAATCAGGTGGGCCATCTGGAGGCATTTACTTTCTGAGCAGCATAAACCAAGTCTGCACATAAAAAGGTAACTATTCCAGTCATGTCTGCATCCATTTGCATTTATTTTGGGGGCATACGGAACTCTGAAGGTATGTTTCCTTATACTTCTGTGCTGAAAGCAAAGCATTTAAAGGAAATTAACTCCCTGAGTCCCATTCAATAGCAACTGGAAGCCTAACTCCTTAGTCACTCTAAAATAACCAGTCCTAAAATCGTGATGGTTGAAGAATGCATTATCCTCTGAAGGCTTTTATTGCCATCTCTTCAAAGTCATTATCAGTTGTATTCATTCTTACTCTGAAAGTACCCTCAAGAGGAAATTTGATAGACATATCGAAACACAAGTTTTGCAGCTGTTTCCTGAGGAGTTTCCATCTCTTTTTTTGCATTAAAAATACCTAAATACCACACAAAACATACCTACCACCATTTGATATCTAATGTTTTAGAAGTTTCGTTAAATTCTACCTCATGGACATCTGTTTAACATTAGCCTAGAGTGCTAGTTAAACACTGAGGAACTTGGCCCTTCCTCCTTACATTCCATTTTCTAAAGCATGCAGGTTGTCTCAGAGAATACTTCATTAAAATAAATCTCATATTTTGCCACTATATTATCATTTATCTCATGGTGGGAGAAGAGCGATGCCAAATAGCTTACTCAGGTGTGATACATTTTCTCACTGATATTGGCTTAATTTAACATATTCCTTGGTTCTTTTTCTTAACACCATCTTGTAAATTATCCGTCCTGAGTTTCTTTGTTCTCTGTACCATTTTGATGCATTGCGTGAAGCCATCCATCACGAGTCGGAAGTAATGTATCCATTAATAGAAGACCCACTTCCAGCTCAGTGACAACATCATTCATCTTCTTGAGTGTGCCACAGCACTTCCACCCTTGGCCGTCTCCACCGGACATGGCTCCTCCCTGGCTGGGGGTTATCCGTCCTGAGTTTCTTTGTTCTCTGTACCATTTTGATGCATTGCGTGAAGCCATCCATCACGAGTCGGAAGTAATGTATCCATTAATAGAAGACCCACTTCCAGCTCAGTGACAACATCATTCATCTTCTTGAGTGTGCCACAGCACTTCCACCCTTGGCCGTCTCCACCGGACATGGCTCCTCCCTGGCTGGGGGAGCTGTCCAAGGTACCCCGAGAAGCAGCCGCTCTGCGCAGCAGGGCTTGCTGCCCTCTTCACTACCTGCTGCGGGTGAGCTACATTTCTAGATCATTTCCATTTCTTCTCACCCGCTCACGATATTTACCAGCTTTGTCTTTTATTTGAAGTTACGCCTTCTTCTGTAATTATCTCACTACTACTGCGTTAGCTACCCAGAAAACTCACCACAAAATAATTGGAATACTCTACAAAGCAGAATGATCAAATATTTTCACACACCTACAACTACATACTTTGTAAATACTTTATTTTGACTTTATCAGATTAAAACTATGATAACTTTCCTGGTTTTTATATTCCCATGCAATACTCTACAGATCTGGTTTCAAAAACTGGCCTTCCATTAATTGTAAACTCAGTTAATGGCAGGTGCAACCAGTGGCATATAGACATTCATCCATCTGACTACACTCACAGGAGTCATTTAGTCTGAATGCTTCTCTGTAATCACAAAATCAATAACCACCTTTTTTTAACAAGTTCCTCTGTATGTGGAAGCTCTTTAATAACTTCCTTCATTTCATGTATCATTCTCTGTGACTATTCAGAGTTTTTCCAAAAGGAAAGTCTTTCAAAATGAGATCTGATTTTATCTATTCTACAATAGCTACACTAACAAGGTTTTTTGCATCGTTCCGGTTGGGCCATAATAGTTTTTCTTTTTTTCTGACAAGAGTCTCAGTAATTGTTCAAACACACTGAAAATTCCACATAACACATAAAATGATGGTTCAGTGGGGATTATTTGGAAAGAAATTTTGCAGAACAGCAGTTCCTCAGGGTTTCATTTTAATGGCATTGTTAGTTTCCATGTTAGACACACTATCCCCACTTTCTACTCTTGGTCACAGGGAGTGTTAACTGAAATGTTAATACAATGGCACTGGCCTCAGAAATATACTTCTGAATTCACAAGATGTGAATTGATGTTTGAGAGCATCCAAAATTAGGCAAGAGGAGTTCGCTCATCCCAAATAAATGGCAGCAGAATCAGTGTTACTTTTGGATGAGAAAGTCAACTACCTTTTAACTTAAAGTGACTTTGAAAACTACTTTCTTACTCTTTTCACAACTATATTTTTTATGTTGTCTCCTTATTGTAAGCTGGCCTGAGCAGCTTTCTCTCTATTTTATTTTTGCAGTTACTGCTCAGTAACTGTAATCTTTCAAATGAAGTAGAACTCTTCAATATTGCTGTATTAAGGGAAATTATAATAGTCTATTGACTGCAGTTTAGTCAATGATCCATTCGTTATTCTGTCTTGGAGGCTTCTGGAGTTTGTAAAATAATGTATTTGATTACCTCAAAGGTCAATGTAAGCACAAATGGGGGACTGCAATGAACCAAACCAGTTAAGACAATTAATGTAGTTGTGAAAACAGGGTATCAAGCTGTTCATCCCACCCATTACACCGAAGTCTGAGCTGTCTTCCTAGGCTAATAGCCTGTGCAAATAATCAGGTATAATCCCGTAATAAGGGATTTGTTGCTCCAGAGATCCTTAGCCTTAAATGTGGTGTGAGTGTACATTTTACATAGAGATGGAACAGGGTAATAGCTGTCTGAAGTGCCAGTGTTAACATGTAAAATGTGAAACATGGTACCTCATATACTTGGTAGGTGAAGCAGCTTTGTTGCATATTTCACTTTAAATGTCAGGCACCCCTATCAGGAGACAGTAAAAGAGATAGACTGTGCACAAAAGTTTAGTATTTAATTGGATCATCCACTCCCATAGCACACCTCTACTACTTCCTACATCACATTCTGATCCTGATTTTTTAGTTCAATATAATTCTTTTTCTCAGAGTGTAAGAACAAAGAACATGAAGACAAGAGAGTTAAAAGTCAAACTAATGGAAAAGTAATGGAGTAAAGAATCGAGCTACAAATATTCATTTTCTCCTCAGAGTTTGATTTTACAGGACCTCCAGCACCAACACCCCACATGAACTACTGAGAGGTCAGTTTGGATAACATCAGACGGACTGGTAGACTTATGTGGGAGGAGGATGCTGTGTTCATTTAGGAGTCTCTGTTAGGCAAGAACTGGCAGAGAAAAACATGTACAACTAACCTTTCACCTTACCTCAGGAAGAACATCACTCACTTACCAGCAACCACGAATTTCTGTACCTCCTGCAGTCATATCATTCAGACTAAAACATGCAGAAAACACTTGACTTTCAGGCAAACAATGGGGAAAGCAAACAGAGTGCTCACACACAGCATGGTCCTAAGTGTTCCCCATTGAGGCAGACGCTGAAGCCTTCTTTCATGTTCCTGCCTCTTTAAAAAGCAACATACAAACAGCAATCCTGTCTCGCTTCAAAAACTCACGACTGCATTAGTTCATCCTAAAATAGCTATAACTAACACTCATCTCACTTAAATGGTATTTCTTTTGTACTTGAAAATACGTTTTTAGCCACCAAACCTTTTTAAAAAGCTATTCACCAAAATTCCTGTCTTCCTTTTCACGCAGAACCAAGTTATTTCCTTACCTCTCCTCCATCCTGCTTTCTGGACAAAGTGAAGCTCAGTAATCTTTAATGCATTTTCACCCATGTAAGCTAGCTGTTCCAGCAACATTTCAGAATATTAATCTCTGGGTTAACTATATATCCAGAATAACTTGAATCAAGTTTTCAAATTTCATTTTTCCCAAAGGCAGAAGGATTGTGTCTTTCAATGAAGTTATATAAAAAACTTCTTTTAAACATATTCCATTGCTGTTTCTAAATGTCTCTGAAACTAAATTGGCACAGAAGAATGTTTCAATGTCAGGTATTTATCTTCTCTAGCAGCGCTATGTATGGTACAATAACTATCTGTTAACAAAACAAGTCAGCATGTATGAACACTTAACTCAGGCTCTAAATATTAGTTACTTTGACCACATATAGAACATTTTTCACTTACTATTCACAAACCTGAGTTTTTTTGTTAATCTGTATGCCTAAGAAAGCCATTTCCTACTCAGCCATAGAGGTTTTTTATGTACTGCTACACAGTGGCAGCCCACGACCTCTGGTTTGCAGGAATTCTATGCATTTGTAGCCTAACATCCTACAATGCTTTTGAAAAGAGAATGGAAGTGCTTTTAAAAGCCATTGTGTTTTTCCACATCCTCGTGTTTTACTGCTTCCTCCTTTCTGATGGCAAACTTTTTCCTCAGACATTCTGCACTTTCCCAGGATATGTTTTTGAGTACTTTACAAGCAACAAACCAGCACTGATATTTTAGGCCATGTATTTGCCACATACTTTTAGCCTGTTTCCACTATGCTTAACAAGACTGTTCTGCTCAATACCACCAAATGGAGATTAAGCTCCATTGAAGCAAAAAAACCTGAATGAAGTCAGCTATTCTGGCTAGCAGATGTGTATTTTCACTTGTTTTTTAACTTTATTTTTTTCTCATTGGAAGTAGTCAGCATGAATTTAGTTGGGTGGCTACTGTGGAAACTAACATCTACTAGAGGATTTCCATCCTTTTGCATTTGGACATGCAAGGGAATGGCATCCCCAGGTAAAAGAAAAGGACTAGCACTGTCACCCTCAGGAATTTCAGCAGTTGTTAGTCTTCCCCCAGAGACCGCTAAGAAAGGTAAAAGTTGTGGTGCAGTCCTCTTTCCTCTGGAAAATGTCTGGAAAGCATTAAGTCCTGTCACACACTCTAAGCCACAGCCATCAGGTAACACTGACATGTTATTATTGTAATCAAGATTCAGGTCTCTGCCGTTGAAACAAAATGCCCTACTAGATCAGAACCAGGCTTCTGCCAGTAGGGAACAGCAACAGTGTGAAAGGAAAACACAAGTAATGAAGTGGGTAGCAACAGAAAACATAGCAAACTGAAACACTCTCCTATCAGATTTATATGCACTACTTGCAATTCAGCTGAATTCCTTTTGATCTCATATAATGAAATGGGAACACCTAAATTATCTTCTTAATTCACCAGCTTCTGTCACATTCTTTCGTTTTGTTTTTTTTTCTCAAATGTGTATAATGATGTTAGAGCATTTTTAGTTTTTTTCCCCACCCTGTTCACAGTACATCCAGTCTGTTGTTGTTCTGCCTAGTACAGTGCACCAAACAGAGGCTTTTATTGAGTCTTTAGGCAAAGGTTAGTAGAACCTCAAGGATTTCCCTTTGTTTGTAACACAAAACCTGCAATTCTGCTTACCTAAACCAAAAACCTTCATTGCTTGTTTGGCAATCCTTTTCTGAAATCGTTCATAATACTTGATTTATTAAAATTTAGTCCTTCATCTTCTTAGTGTTGCATGAAGATCTTGAAGTTCCCTTTACCTTCTTTTTGTAACATTCAGAAAGATTTCAATTCATTCATCTACATTTTCTCTCTGATAACCTAAATTTAATTCTTGTAGGATCTCTCTCTTAACTCTGTATTTATTACATCTTAAGCTTAGTTTATGGTCTCCTCAGCACTTTCCCAGAGGTATGTTTAAAGGACACATGGAATCCAGTACTTTTGCATTCCACAACTAAAAGGGATCACTGCACCCTGCCATATTGATATTTTTCCTGATTATTGGAATAGAGAGACTGCATCTTCACCTATAAGCTCATCTTCTAGAACAACTTTGCAGGCACTTGATCAGCCTCCTTTACTGTTTTATGGAATTTAGATTTCCTATCCTACTTTTTTTCCTTTTCAGCAGAAGAGTAGAAGAAATCAGTTGTGAGAAAATTCCTTAGATAGTACAGCAACAAATGCTATCAAACTACAGGTAAACTAAGACAAATAAACAGAGCTACATTATGTTCAGTCCCTGTAAAGCTAGCTCCATAAGTAATTTTGTTCCTGCTTCTCTTCATCAGTGCAAAATGATGTTGGCTTCTTAAATTTGGATTCATGCTGCCTCATTTTAGCCACTCACTTGAAGAATCTCAGTCTGGAAACTCTATCACAGAGGAGACAGTGAGATAACACCAGAGGGACAGTCCAGATACTAAGTAGACTGAATTGCCTTCAGACTTGTCTATTAATCTTCTTCAATTACACAGGTGTTTAAAGTAACTCAGCTCTTAACTCAAGCATTACAATTAAATGTCTGAAGTTAATTGTATTTAATGTGTTTCCAAATCTGATTTAAATCTGTTAAAAGGCCAAAGGATCCTTCTATTGCTTTTACTGACTGTAGATCATCTCTCTGTCAATACTTTTCACTTTGCCTGGGGAGGAGCCTTCAGTCTAGCCCATTTTGAAATGGCCATGTCAAATTAATAAATAGTCTTGATATTTCCCTTATCTCCTATTGCAAGAATTGTAGAAGTTTGCTACAATATTTGAATTGTTATTTCTACCCAACTAACAACATTTCCTCTAGCAACAGCATGCTAAACTCTGAGTTCTGTGTACAGGCACCTGAGAAACCCTACCAGTACATCCAGCTAGTGTCATCTTCTTTTCAACATATAGTGCACATAAAGGATTCCCTAGTCCTTTGCCACTTTTGGGTTTGGCAACTGTATTAATTACAAATGCAACATGAGATGCTAGAAACTTTCAAAGAGGTGAAAAAATAGCATCCCCAGGTTATTCCTTTGAGGAATATTTTTCTGGAAATAACTAATGCAGAATATGAAAATGCAATAATTTGATTTGCAGGAGAAATATTCTTTCTTCTAAGACCCGAAATAAATCACCAAAACCTTTCAAAGCTGACATTTAATCCATGAATTCAAATCATTTCTAAGATTTATGATCCATTAGAAAGACAGTTTCAATTCCCCATGCCCTTGCTAGATTTTAATGTATAGCTAGCAGAAAATGCATTTACACAGTATGCTTTTCATAGCAACAATATCATTTATTGATAAGGTGCTTTTTAAAAAAAAATATAGCTGGTTATGTACTTTTTAATTTGTTTATCTATAAATAATAAAAGGAGGTTGAATCAAGTCTTAGCACTTGCATAAACCTGTTGGATAGCATTTTTTCTAAATAAAGGAATAACTGGAACTCTGCAAAACAACAGGGATAGTTCAAATAGCAGTAGATTTTATCTTAATTACAATATATTTACAACACAATTAAAGTCAAAATAAGACTAGTCCAGCTTTCCCCCTCCTTATCTAGATAGAAAGCTTCCTATATGCCCTCTTGCTATTCTCTAGGGGTGTTATCTTGAGTCTATGGCATGGATAACATGCATTTCAAATACCTTGAGAGCTCAATCTAGGAATGAAGGATAGAGAACATCTGATAAACTGTGGTACGGTAATACTTGTAAGTCAAAACCTCATACCCCTACAGTTCTTTCCTTAAAGCCAGCATCTTGCTATGCATAATATCAGCTAAATCAGAGACAGGAAATATCTGTTTTGCCTTGTGGAGTACTGTATATAATCTTTCTATGTAGTCATATAAAGTATAATGTATTGGTGTCTCATCCTTCCCATTGCACAAGGACTTCCACTTGTAACCATTTCTATTCACTAATGTGAAATATTTATATAAGGATTATAAGTTTAAATAAAGAAATAAGAGTTTCCTATGTTAAAAGTATAATGGATACAAATAGGAAAATTAGGAGATTGGACAAGAGGTTCTCTTACATGGAATTATCATCAACCATATATTCAGCCAGACTTTATCTTCCCTCATGTCAACTGATCATCAGACAGGTTTTTCTTTCGAAGGCCTCTTAACTCCCATTAAGAAGATGTACCTTTATTTTTATCAAACACATCTAAAGAATAAGATTCAATCTCCAGACATCATCTGAGATTTTTAGGCTGACAGCTAAATGTATATTGACCTCTGTTGGACCAAAGTCTAACATTCAGAGCATTGAATGTACATTCAGTACATTCAGAGTTTGTAGCTGTCAGTAGATTCTTATGTACTAAAAAAGAAATCCTTCCCAGAAACATCAATTAACTTTTGTAATATGTTATTTTATTTTTAACCAAAGGAAGGAAAAAAAAAAGTTACCAGTTTTAATTAACCATGTTACATTATATTTCTGTCTCAAATCAAAGGATGCAGTCTGGATTCAAGAGACTATATGACTAATCTCTCTTCCCTGATCAGGCAATGGTACTGCTTCAGGATGACATGCTTAGACGTGCACTTCACCTCATTCTCATTAAAGCATGTGTTCTACTGATCCTCTTTAGCAGTCCAGATAAAACATGCTGCTACTAGAATTTAGCTTTAATGGTATTATTTCTTCCCTTGAGCTATACCTGTCACTTAAAACAGGTTTGAGCAAACAGGAGCAAAATACTGTTATCAAAGCAGATCAGCCAAAAAGTGTGTTGCTAGATTATCACTGTTAAACTGAAGTACAAAATATGCTTTCTGGGCCTTGAAGTAAAGTAATAAAATCCAGAAAGAACTCTACTGGTGACCATCAACCCTTTCTTCTGTGTCATCATCCATTATTAATAGAAGTCAGGGTGAAACATCACACTTGCAGTCATGAATATTCAGATTTGTAGTTGTATGCATGTGATCCCTAGTAGTTTGTTTGCTTTTTAATGGCTCCAAATTTGTGAAGCATAATACGAAAACCCGTAGCACAAGGACATGCTACCGGGATAAACAAATGTATTTGCATGAGGCTGTAATAAAAAGTACTATTCAAATACAATAATTGAACAGTGTTTATGGTAATTATTTGTTAATGCCTCTTCTCAGCTGAATTAGTTTAGAATAACATTTTGATCTTAGTTTATCCTTTTTGCCATTCCAAGACAGTACTGTATTTTACGTCACAGTATAATTACTCTTCCTAAAATAATGGGAATTTTTACATAGGCCTTGGACATTGGGTTTTAGCTTTGGTATTTTGGACTTAAATCATGGTTTTCTGCATCAAAAAGTAAAAAGTGGTGTCTCCAGAGGAGAGTCATCTGGCATGCTGGATGTGCATGGTAACATGTCCTCTTGTGTTTTTCAATAAGCATAGAAAAATCCGTGATAGATCAAAAAATGAAAAACAGCATATATATACACATTTGTTTTAAATAATTTGTATTTGCAGCGTCTGCAGTAATCTAACAAGTCTGCTGGTAAACTACAGGTCTGGAGAGAGGTCTCTTTTTTTTTTCCCCCATCTCTTTTTTCCAGTTAGAAGTTTTCCATCATTGCTTCAGAACGTGTTTTCCGGCTTTTATGTGATACCACAGGCTTTTAAAAACAATTTATTCTCAACCAGTTCCAGATGTAGGCCCTCAGAGATGCTAAATTGGCTGCTTTTCCTTTTCTTCACACCCGTTCTCCCCTCCCAGTTCCTCCTGATAGTTTTATCTCTGTTTTCTTACCCCCTCCCTGTTTTTTCCCCCCTGGAATAATCCATTACTCTTCTGAGGACTAAGGTCTTTGTCATGTATTTGATTAATGTAAGCATAAGTAAACAGGTAGGCATATTATTAGATTTTAAATTAAGCAGTTAAAACATTTTTTCAAACACAATCAAATTGAGTAGAAATTCCAGATTTGGATTCACTTTGAGAAATACATTTCTGAGAAGGAGTAAAAAGTGAAATCATTGCAAAAAATAATCCTTTAAAAAATATGGTTTTGTAGGTCAGAGGCTGAGACTGTCAAACTATATATTACTCATCCTTAAGAGGAAAATAAATCCAACCGCTTTTGTGTGGAGAATGCACCAGTATTGCATTGATATGATGGGCCTTGATCAATGCATCTGAAAGCTTTATAGCCTTCTCTACTGGACAGAAATAATCTTTTCCCATAAAATTTTTCAAAAAATAAATATTTATTTAAAATAAAATAAAATTTATTTTTCAAAATAAATGGATCCAACCATCTCTGGAATTGCTCCAATCAGCCAGGGTGACACGTCATGTAACCAGACTGCAAACATTACAATCTAGGTTGCCAAGCTTCCCACCTGCAAGCAAGAAAACTTCCCACAGTAAAGTTTAAAAATCAGAAAGTAAGGCCAGTAGTTTGGGTCAAGACAAATCAGGCAAGTTTTATGATCTGGATTTGACCTCTGATATTGAATTAACATTTTAGAATCACATACATATCTGCTCTTCAGAATCATTAACACATACTGCTTTTATGCTTTTACAAGGTACTAGGAATGGTGATAGCCTCCCTTTTCATGAAGAAGCCTATTTCCCTAGGACTCCAGTTTCTAACTTGAATGGAATTTACATAATCTCCTGCAAAGTAAGAACCTGTTCTTTCAATATTTCTCCTACAGAAGAGAACTAAAACTGCATGATGCTACTCCTTTCCTATGTGTTCCTTTAAAATACGTGGGATAAGTGGGGAGAGACAGATAGCCTCTAACTACAAATTCACAGTACACGGGAAACAAATGAAGTGTGGGACTTGTTCAGATTCTTTCTTCTTCTATTTCATTTCTTTTGCTGTTTTACTTTTAAATATTGAGCTGCATTTTTCTTTTTTTACTGTAAAACCAGTGTTTAAAAGAGCCAAGGCAGTGTTCTGGAAAGCACTCTCTTTAATACACTTAGTAAATCAGAGTGACTATACCATCTTTAATTTGTGAGTGATTCTGAAAACTGGCACTCCTTTGCAAGGAGACCTCAGGCATGTTGCAAACATGCTCTGAGAGGGGACAGTGACTGTCAGAAGGCAGAACCTGTTTCTGATCTGAAACTGTGCAGTATCTAGGGAACAGTTAACAAAATCTGCAAGCCCCAAACTGATCTTGCTTAATCTAGATTTGAAGGAAGACATGCAGACTCAAGGGCAAAGTACATTAAAAAACCCAAACCAACAAACAAAATAATCCAAACCACAATAAAAGATAACAATCATAAAGAGTTCAAGAAAGTTTTTCTTTCCTGCAATAACTCAGGAATAAATAGATGCTTCACAATGAACACACTGAGGAAGACAGAGAATTTGGTGATTGGGCATTATCAGAAATCATCTCCACTGCAATGAATAATTGTACTTTTGTAGTACAGCAGCCAGTTGCTGGCAAAGAGAAATGCAAAGTTACATTAGAACAATTCCTAAAACAATAACACATAGCCTGCATGGCTTGATGCTAAAGGTATTCATCTGGAAATATTACTGATACTGACAGATTCATCTTGCTGTAGTGAGTGATGAATTCTTAGTGGAAGTGGGTCAATATATCTTTCTGTATAATCATTACTAAACCAACCACACCATTCTGCTTTTCAGTACACCGCTTTGGAGCACTGTTGTTGAAAAACCTCTTGCACTGATTAGTTATTTATTGAATATATCTACATCCAGTGCAATAAAAGTCACTTATCTAATCTGAGGTTTTAGTTTACAAGAATATTTCCCATAAGAAGTAGTTACAGCAACAACCATTGCTGTGGAGATGTCTGAACTATGTGGGATTATACTGAACTTCAAGGAAGAGGGGAACAATTTATTTAGGCACATGGGAAACCTGTCTGGCTGCAAAATGGTAACTGGTAGAAGGAGAAAGAACTTGATGAGACTTTAAAACCTTGATTTTACTTTCATGCCCACCTAATAAAAAAAATGGTATTTATTCTGTGGCTGCAGTAAGAATTCTGAAAATTCACTAGAGACATGACTGAAGGGATCAAGGAGAGAAAATATTGCAAAAGCATCGCTTATATTATAGCAGAAATAACTCCTGGTTATTCCAATAATATTCTATCCAAAATTATAAATATTCTGGTCACAATGCTGGAAAACTAGAGTTTTCTCACATAGTATTCTTAGGGGAGAGGGAAGAGCTAAATCAAAATAAATCTGTAAGTAAATCTGTAAGCCCTAAGAAAGAGTGAGACAGATCTGTAACCTCCTCACATCCCTCTGAAGTCCCACTCATCCTCTGTCTGAAAGGTTAAATAGGTACTTCTGGGAATATCAGTATTTTCAAGGGTTCAAACAGAATCACCCATGACTAGATGATACTCAAATCACTCATCTAAGAATGTAATTTACAGTTCCTTCAGTATCTATCTTTACTAGAAGGACTGTTAAATTACCACAGAGGCATAAGTCAGAAGGGAAGTCTCATGCTGCCAGTGCTACAGCCACCAGAGAATACACAAACTACAGATGACAATTTCCTGTCTCAAAAAGTTTGTCTCCAACTCAAAAAAAAATCTAAAGTTTACATCATCTTGACAGAAACAGAAATCGACTCCAGAAGTAAAAAGCAGTTGCCTACGTACAGTTCATGGTTTCATTATACTCGTCGTGTGCATAAGCAATGGAGACCATATCAATAACATGTATTTGGTGCTTTCAAAGACTAATTAAGAAAAATGGAAACAAATATAAACTGGATTTTCTGTGAAAAATACTTTAAAATGAAAAAAAAAAAAAACCAGTGGATTGTGATTTGGAACATTTCCCTAGAGGCCACAAAATTTGAAAAGTGGTGGCCAAGACAAGAAGAGATACTAATTAAGAAACCAGATGAAACATAGGAAAACAAACAAAACTCTTGAAAAATGTAATTTAGAAAATGGGATGGTAAAAGCAATGAATATGAATTAGGCAGTGGGAAGTGCAGCCACTAATGAGGAAAGTTGAAAGTCGTAAGAGTCTGTGACCAGCACAGTTAATGCCAATGGAAGACTCTTTTTATTTCACTAAAAATGATCGGTATTTTGGGACATTGTTCGATAAGCAAGGGTCAAGTGTTAATAACATGGAGATGGAGATTTTCAGTAAATATTTCTACTATGTGTTTTGCTTGTAAAAAGTAAATGATGTGTATACTTAGCGGTCATGATGAACACATTCTGTTAGCAAAACAGAATGTTAAAATAGAAGCTATTCTAAATTAATTTAATCCATAAACATATTTGACTCAGCAAATCCAGATAACTCTCAACTAATAGCTAGAAAAGAACTGGTGTAGGAGATGTCTGAACTGTTGACATGGATTTTCAATGGGACCAAAGGCTCACTTCCAATACTTAATGGTAATTTCCAGAGGACCAAGCTCAGAAAATAATCTTCTGCCAAGACTTAGAAAAGGGTAAATAGGGTGATACCTGAAGTAATTACAGACTTTGTGATCCCGCGTTGATCCCAAAGAAAATAATGGAATAGCTGATGCAAGATTCAATTAAAAGACAGTAGTACAATGAAGTACTAATCTAAATGTTCTTATATATAATAGGTCTCAATCTAATTCAATATTTTTATAAGATTACATTTTTGATTGATAAATGTTATACAATACACTATAATAAATAAATAATAAAGCGCTATACAATACACTTAGGTTTCTGTAAGGCACAACTAACTGCACACTGCACAATATCCTGATTAATGAACTGGAATACAAAATCAGCATTGCACACATTAAATAGATTAAAATCAGTCAAGGATAGGTCTTGTTGATCTCACATGAAATCACTGCACTCTGGCTGTATTTCCAAGGGCATTGGCCCCTAGCACTTTAATATCTTTTATAAATCAATTGTGGGGAAAGAATCAAACTGACCCAAAGATTAAGGGAGTGGTAAATACTAAAGATAACAAGTCATTGAGACATAATAATGTAGATCATTTTGTAAATGATAAAGAACAATATGCCACTCAGGATGATGTAAAGCAAGATCAAACTTTTTGGAGCATTCCAGGAAAGCCATATTAGCTCAAGTAAAATGCTACTGCATTTTAGATCATATTTTGGACCAATCATTAGACAAATTTTAATTCAGCATATAAATGAAAAATAAGCTTTCAGGGGAACTTCTAACATTGTGTAGTTCATAAAACCATGTCCTGAAATCAATGAGCAGAAATTATATCTGAAGCCATCAGACACCCAGAAAGGTGCTTCTGAGTAGCAGTCTACTTAGCCTGGAAAATCTGCAAACACACATGAAGACCACTGACTTGAGGATTTCCAGAAAAGGAGAACAATGTAGAAATTAACAAGCAAATTTTACAATCTCAAATGCCCACAGATCATAACAATGTGCTAAGGAAATGAGATCCAATAACTCAGGAAAAAAAACGCCACAACATTTCACATGCATCTTAGGGATTCAATATCACTGGTGAATGTGATAGAACCAGAAGAGACAAGTCAGATACATGGTGTTGTTGAGGCAGAATAAAATCCAGCCTCCAAGTCTGCAGAAACTTCTTTTGTATTCACAATTGATGAAAGCCTTGAGAAGAGTCTGAATGCTCATGTTGTTGACAATCAACTAAGCTTTCTCACTTGAATACTGAAATGAAAGCATAGCCACTCTGTAATTTATTTATATCCCAAGTCAGTATAGTTACAGAAAAAAATTATTTAACCTTATTTACATCCCAAAATAGGTATGAGTGCCTATGCCCCTGAGCTCTTTAGAACACTTGGAAATAATGTAATGATGATGAAACAGGCCTCACAAATTGGAAGAATTATACCCAGTATTTTTAAGTTATGCCATGGATAAGCAAAAGTCACTTCCCCATCTTACTACAAGAAGATTCTGATCACAGGGAAAATGTTTCCTCATGAAATGGCATTACAATTATAAAAGCAACAAATATCAAATGAGAATTGAATACAATGCATTTTGATTACTCCATTAGAATTTGTACTATAAGCAAACGGCCTTGTGAACAGCATGAAAGTAGAATGATGGTAAGAAATAAATGCATATGCACTGCGCAGATCATTCCTGGAGACTTTTCTTCACTTATTCATTTTTAACTTGCAGCCTTTGTTTCCATAGGAATCAATATTTCCTTGCAAAGTTAATGACTACTAGAACACATTAACGAACTATGTTAACAGGCAATAATGACACTATTAATGTTTGTCACCCCTATACCTGTGAACTAGACTCAACAGAGAGCAAAAAAGTAGTATTACATTGATATATAAATTATAGATGACTTATGAAATCCAGAGTGATTTCCCAACTTATATATTCTTAAATCTCTTTTCACTGATTATATCAAACAGAACAGTACACCAGCAGCATCAGCCATCTCTCTTGTAACTATGCCACATCAAAAACAGAGTTACAGACCTAGAAGGTTTTGCAAGTCCATCTATGAGTGATTTTAAAAATTATCAGTAATGTGGTAAACATCTCTCCTTCACTAAAAGCTTATGAAATTTTCCACTGGAAGCCTAATTTTTAGTATTGTGTTTCCTTTGCTGAACCAAATATCCAAAAGAGGATAGACACTTACCTCAGGCATAGTAGAAATCTAACTTTTATGTATCAGGGGAAAGAGGTAAGCAATCTCTAGAGAAGGTGATTCATAACACATAAGATTGATGCCTAAAATAGAGGTTGTAAATGATTTCCTATACATATGAACTTATCTAGGTGTGATTCTCAGCTGAGACAAATTTTAAACTTCAGTAAAGTAAAAGTGGATTCAACCTCCTTTTCTTCTCCATTGGTTAGGAGTCCCATAATTGCAAATTAATGTCAAACTAATCTATGGTAAGAAATCTTGTAAAAGATTACTTTGAAGTTAATTGTTGGAATTATTAAAAGTGATAGTGCACACAGAATACAAAATGTGTGTGCCTCTTGAATCGATGCTTTGGATCTCATAGTCCTGACAACTTTGCAGCAGACAGAACAGCAAAACTCATGTTGTATGATGCTAGCAACAGCAAGTAAAAGGTATAGTATATCTGGGCTTTCCTTTGAAAACATAAGTAAGTCATATTTAGAACCATAGAATCATAAAATAGGTTGGGTTGGAAGGGACCTTTAAGAGTCATCTAGTCCAACCACCCTGCAATGAGCAGGGATATCTTCAAGTAGACCAGGTTGCTCAGAGTTCCATCCAACCTGACCCTGACTGTTTCCAGGGATGGGGCATCTATCACCTTTCTGGGTAACCTGTTCCAGTGTTTCACCACCCTCATTGTGACAAATTTCTTCCTAGATCTAGTCTAAATCTATTCTCTTTTAGTTTAAAACCATTACCCCTTGTCCTTAGCTTTGTATTTGAGCCAGGAACAACATTTATCATAACTTAAAAATAGTAAATAGTAAAAATAGTAATCTGTTAGTTAAGTTCTTAACTGCACACCAGCCAACATGCACCTTTAACCACATCACTTTCTTTTCCCTGGTTCACAATTTATTATGAACAGAGAAGCATTCATTTCTAGTATAAGATAGGCAGCATAGCAATTACACATAGTATTTGTCCGAGGTGACCTCAGAGAGTAGCAGTCCTGCCACTTTAATGAACAACAGTCAAAATGAGGTTGCACACATTCCAAAGGCAGGGAATTTAGGACTTCTCTGCACAGGAAAGTTACTACATAGTAAACCTCTTACCAATGGAGATAGGCTGACAAAGCAGTTTTGGAACTAAGCGTAGGAAGAGAGCCTTCAGCATTTTGCCTTCTCTCATGATCTGTGTTTGCGGGAGGTGGATAGAGAGGTTCAGTTCTGCCCCTAATAAATGGTTCAAAGTGAATGCCAATGCACTGCCTGCCTATAAACCTGCCAGTGATTCTGCAGACTGAAAACATGTTGCATAAAGACAACAGGCTACCTTCCAATCTATTCATACCAGTGTCATCTTTGTCTCCTAAACTGTATTTTCCGTAGGACAAAAAAGGCAGTATTGGCAGATCTTCAACGCATGGTGGAATACTTTGTTTGAAGTTTTTAGGAATTTTGGTTGGTAAGGAACAGAAATGTTGATGTGTTCTTCCAAAACAATTAAGCAGAAATGTCTGAAGCACGTCAAGCACTCTGAAGATAAGCCTCAGGTTTTAAGTTTTATGCGTTCATAAAACTCCACCCATGCTCACAGAAGTTTTACAAACTCCAGCTGACTTCTCATGAACATGATGTAGCCAAAGAACCACCTTCCTTCCAAAAATCTGACAGGATTTTTGACCACCATCCTTTTCTGACAGGATCCAGAAACCTTCTTCTGACTTTTAGCACATGTAAGAGTTATATATAAAAATGTTGATTTCAAAAGCATTGATATCTTATGCACTGAACAGTCATATTCCTTCATAGAACCTGTGACTTGAAATACGTTAAGTAGTTTTGCACTTCATGATTTTGTAAATCACTGGGATGAAAAGTAAAAAGAGATATCAGGATAATATTTGAACAGCTCATTATCATATCCAGTTTTGAATGTTTTTTAAGCATTGAAAATTTTAACATGGAAAATTCCGTTGCCCTGTCATACTAGAAATAGAGTTTATCATCAGTTACTTTACTTTTTGGATAAATTATTGGATTACTGCAATGTGTTTACATCAGAGATCAGGATACATCTTTCAATGCAGGTAATCTTGGATTTCTCCACATTTGAATACAAATTACTGAAACAAAGCACATCAGAAAATAAAAAGATGAAAAGAGTATGTTAAAGGAAACTGCCATCTTTGTTTAGTATCTTTGCATATTTGTCTGAATCAAAATATAATTGAATTTGTTCAATTTCGGGGTGTTACCTTGATGCAGGAGAGTTATGATCATGCACACCTAACGGAACCTGATTCTTTAGTCTTCACCAGAAGTTCCTCCATTAGCTTTCACATACAACATGGCAGATAGAAAACAAAAAAGGACAGAACAGAGACAACTGTACACAGTAAGCAATTTCAGGAGATAAAGATCTTCCTGCATCTAGTCCTGAACTGGGATCCTGTTGCACATAACTTGGAGCAGAGGCAGTCCACAGTGTTAGAAGTCCATGCTATGCTCTTAGATGGAAGCATAACAAACATGACACTGACTACTCTCTTCAACAAATCCTGTTTAGCACCACTGATTTTAAAACCAGTATTCTTTTTCCCCAAGAACCAGCCTATCATTAGAGCTCTGCTAGATGCTTTCCACTCACCACACCATGCTATGATTTTCTACGGCATACATCATATCCATAACTCATCTTTTGTGTTTTACTTCCAAATGGAAATGAAAAGTGAAAAGAAGGAAATTGAATTTGTTATTTGTTGGAGTGTATTTAATGACAATAGAGTATTAGAGAGAACTAGTCAGGATAATCTTTAGTTACATTCATTTGCGTGGCAAAATGACACTTTTGGCTTAGTGAGTCATTCAAGGTTTCAATGCACTTAGACATGCATGGAGTTCAAAATTCAGTGCAAAGTATCTGATATTATGATATCACTATAGTTTTCTTAGGAAAATGTAGATTTCCTGTTGAGCTATACAAGCAAGAACACAAGATGTGGAGTTCCCTCATCTTCACCTGGAAGTAAGAAAAATTTGAAAACATTAATTTACTTGCTAACACCATACACACATAGGCACAGCTAATGTTCCTCCCCACTACGTTGCAACTGGTTAGTAAAAAGAACAATTAATACACTGCTCTTCTAGTACAAAGTGCTAGGAAGAAGTGCTAATGCTTTGTTTAAAGAGAGGTGTCTTATTTTCTGATAAAAGTGCAAAAATTACCAAAACTTACTGTGAAGATTTTAAAATATTTATGGCACAAATTAGCACAACCATACTTTTTCATCTAGCCTATTCAAATTTCTTGACTAGGCAGTGTGAGAAAAGCACACAGAGCATCAAGAAAGAATCTGTATAGGATATTAAAATGTCATAAAAATGCAAAACAATGAGCTACTCAGGATTACAGTGCATAGTAGCTAGCCATTATTAATTATTTAACTCTAGGACTCTGTGAAATATGTATAAAACCAAAACAAGGTCTTCATTTGTCATTTTTTTTAAGCCCATCCAGAATCTGAGCTTTTTGGAAAATTATCTTGGAACATTCATCTTTACAGTCAGAGTTTTATGCTGAAATCATGATAGTATGAACAGCTTTTCAGCTGAAAGTTTTACTTGATTGATTGGTCTGGTGGTTGTCTTTTTTCCCCGCTAATTTTCTTTGGTTTGGGGATTTTATAATGTATATTAGAGAAAAAGCTGTAAGTAAATATAAGATCATTTTCATATAATGACTTTTGGAGTGAAGAGCACAAAGGTATGAAATAAGAGCTCTTTGTTGTAAAGATTAAACTTGAAAATGCAACATTAAATTATGAAACAGGTTCCTTTGATGTTCTCTTCTAAATGTAACAGGAAAATACAAACCTCTAAATTCTGACTGCAGAAGAGCAATTATTCAGCAAAAGAAAAGCTGCTAGCACCTGGCTGTATAAAATGAGCTCTTGGCCCTTATTAAAGCAAAAGTGAGAAGCCCAAGTTGCCCCTTTACATCTTGCAAATTTGAAAGGAAGTGATTTAGCATGTTTCTGACACTGAAGAATTCTCTTGCTAAAAATAGCTTCACACAGTGAAGCAACAGGCACAGACATACATATGAACAGGAAATTAAAGCATAACTGACACATTAACTGACCTCCAGAAGCACTTTCCACATGTGCTCTGAAAAGACCTCTGACTACCTAGGTAACTGCTAGTGACTTCATGCACTGACCTAACATTGTCATATTTGACCTTAAACTGTGTAGTGATATGTTAGTCCAAGAGATTAAAATATGTATCCAAGAGTCAGCTTTGCTCCTTATTGTGCCAGTGAGCCAATAGGCAACCATGGGCAAGTCACAAAAGCCAACACATAGAGGGTTTTTAATTTTAATAACCTGCTGTCCAGTTTAAGACATTACTACTCACAAATGCATATCACCTCCAACTACAAACCAAGGTCTCCAGACCTTGCACCAGGTTTGCTATTGTAACTCTTATTTGGAAACCGTGAGTGGCTCCTTTATGACTCTGCTTTCCTGTAATTACACTGATTTGTTTTTATTAGCATTTTAAGTATGTGTTATTGATGAATATGATACTGATTAAATTAATATTGGACTAAAAATGTATTATATTAGCAAATACATACCCACACATTAATATGCAAAGGACAGGAGTTTGCAGCACTGTTATGAGAAGTCCCCAACACATAGTGGCATTTGTTAATAGCTTATATCAAGTACAGAAAAGGAAAACCAGCATAAAAGCCTGTTATAAGTTTGTCTACAAGGACAAGTTCCTGAACCAACACCTGTACATCTTTCAACTCAGATGAAAACCCTTTAGCTGTTACTTATGCTCCACTATACATCATTTAAACATATCTATATATCAGTCAGCAAGGCCTCACTAATGAGCACAGTTTTGTTTTAAATCAATTACATCACAGAACAACTTGACAATTTAGCTCATGTCTGTACTATGTGATATCAAAAGTGTGTAATACAAGAGAAGAATCATTAGCCAAAAGACAGATAATCCTATAGGGCTAGCAGTTCTGCACAGAGTTGGATAAGGCAGTGCAAGAAGCAGAGATCAGAATGCACCCAGTCTCACAGTTTTTCTACTTTCTACATGCCCAACAATGTCAGATCTTTGTGCTAACAAAGTAGGACACAAGTTTATTCTTGTTTAAGCATGGCTGCATAAATGACATGCCTAATAATTGCCAGATTCTGCCAAATAACCCAACTTACACAACATACAACTTATGTCAGCTTAACACAGGATTTGAACTGACTGAAGAGAGCAGATAGTGCCAGTCTGGTGGGATACAGGAGTGGCACAGGCAAGGTTGATCTTCCATAAAGCCTCCAGATTCACAGAATCACAGAATCATTAAGGTTGGAAAAGACCTTTAAAATCATCAAGTCCAACCATCAACCCAACATTACCATGCCCATTAAACCATATCCTGAAGTGCCACGGCTACACGTTTTTTGAACACCTCCAGTGATGGTGACTCCACCACTTCCCTGGGCAGCCTGTTCCAATGCTTGACCACCCTCTCAGTAAAGAAATTTTTCTGAATATCCAGTCTAAACCTCCCCTGGCGCAACTTGTGGCCATTTCCTCTCATCCTATCACTAGTTACTTGGGAGAAGAGGCCAACACCCACCTCAACAAAACCCCCCTTCAGGTAGTTGTAGAGAGCGATAAGATCTTCCCTCAGCCTCCTCTTCTCCAGACTGAACAACCCCAGTTCCCTCAGCCGCTCCTCATAAGACTTGTGCTCCAGACCCCTCACCAGCTTCATTGCCCTTCTTTGGACATGCTCAAGCACCTCAATGTCCGTCTTGGAGTGAGGGGCCCAAAACTGAACACAGTTTTGCAGCCTCACCAGTGCACCAAGTACAGGGGCACAATCACTTCCCTACTCCTGCTGGACATGGTATTTCTGATACAGGCCAGGACATTGTTGGCCTTCTTGGCCACCTGGGCACACTGCTGGCTCATGTTCAGCCGGCTGTTAACCAGCACCCCCAGGTCCTTTTCCGCCAGGCAGCTCTCCAGCCACTCCTCCCCAAGCCTGTAGCGTTGCATGGGGTTGTTGTGACCCAAGTGCAGGACGCAGCACTTGGCCTTATTAAACCTCATACAGTTGATCTCGGCCCATCGGTCCAGCCTGTCCGGATCCCTCTGCAGAGCCCTCCTACCCTCCAGCAAATCAACAGTCCCACCCAGCTTGGTGTCATCTGCAAAGGGAGATGCAGATGACTGAGGGAGCACTCGATCCCATCATTCATATCATTGATGAAGATATTGAACAAGACTGGACCCAAAACTGAGCCCTGGGGAACATAGGTTCACCTGCAAATATTTTCTAAATACACTTAAACCAGAAGAGGGAAGTAGGTCAGGACACTGTGCCACAGGACTGTAATGTTTTTCAACTAGTGCTAGGATCTGCAAGGGCAGATTTACGTTATCATGCAACCACAACTTTAGCTAAAATCTCTGCTGCCTTCATTCTGAAGTGATGTATTGATAAGAAAAATGGCTGTTAGAGAGGAGAATATTACAGAACAACCCATCAGGGAGGATTCAGCACATGAGACGACAGAGGCTTGAATTGAAATACATAGTGTCTTATAGCTGGAGCAATAGAGTCTATTTTTCTTGCTTTCTCTTTTTTTTCCTCTACTGTACTGAACACCATATTTCTTCTCTGCCTTTGGCAGCTTCCATAACTGTAAACCATCCTCTCTCTGTTCCTGAAATGGTACTTTGTAAGAGAGAAAGTGAAGAAACATGAAATTAAATTTCCACAGAAAGCTATTAAAATGTCTTTGTACCACTTAGGTATCTCTGCCTTAACATCCTGTTTGAGTAGTACATAAATGATGTAAGGTACTGGCAGGAACGTGGGAGACAGTGGTGTCATTTTATTCTCAAGGCATTATTTGTCCCTTCTATTTATGTTCAATTTATTACCATCCTTCCAGCAACTCTTTCAACGACAACACCACTCTTCTGAGTCATTCAAGATGGGTGATCTCGGCACGACTGCAAAGCAGTTAGTTAGATGACAAGAGCCTGTTCATTCACCCTAAAACCAAATTCATGAAGATTAACGCACTGCCCTCAGCTAAAATGACACCGCCCAGAGCTAACAAAACCACCATTTCCTCTTGCTGGTAGGACTGGACTTCTGACTGAGCAGGGCTACAAAATTAAAGCTTAGGAATGGAAAGAGGTGATGGAAAAAGGTGATGGAATGGGATAGTGAAACCTATAATCATCCTTTAAGCATCGGTCAACAGTCAAAATTCCCAGAGATCAAAGCCATTGGGGCTGAGCTTCTCTGACTCCTTTTGACTTCACTGCAAGTTGAACCACACTTAGCATCTAGCAAAACTAGGTCTCAAGCTTTTTTTCCCCATGATCTGGGATGTCTCTAAACCAAATGAGCACCTCCAACATTCTATAGTTGATTTCTGGTACATCTGCGATAGATATATCTATACCATCCTTTTCTTCTTTAGTGTCAGAAAATGCATTTTTATCTAGTGGCAGGGAAGAAACAAAATCAAAAAAAAGAGCACTTAAAATGTTTTCTAAAGTTTCAATGTCATTTCCAGGTAGCAGTTAGTGGATAAAGTTGTATCTCCCCCCAAACAGCAAGCTGAGCAGAATTGCTGTAGACACCTGCCTGCAGATCAGGAGACATGATATTGCTTCATTAGCACGGGTTACGTGTTACCTTGAAGTAGATAAATTTGCCTGGTTGAAACGTTAAAAATCAGCTTTGTCTCCAGTCACAAGAGCATATAATTACCAAGCCTTTCAGAAATGCTCACTAGTACCCATCCATCCAACCATGTATCTCTTTGTCAGGCCACCTGGATGAAAGGAAACCCAGGGGCTGCTCTGTCCTAGCTTCCTCACAAGTATTTTTAAAAACAACTTCAGAATTTGAAGACAGATATTTGATTTCTTCTTCATTGTTTTTACAGAGCAATGCTCTGGAAAGGCTAGTGCTGTTGGCATTGTTCTGACAGCAAGCAGAAAGCTTAATTTCTGTTGCTTGTATTTCATCTGAGCAAGTCACTTGTCCTGATCATGGTACTAATAAGTTATCCCTTTCAGCAAGCAAGTCTTCGAGGTTACAGTTTTTTGAAGGTACAGCTTTTTCTGAAGAGCAATTCTTTGCCTTTGAAAAGGACAGGGTAGCATCACATGATGGTTATGAGAGAGAGAGAAAATTTAGCCATGTGAGTCAGCAAATTCCCTTTCCTTCTACTGACCAAACAAGAATCCTTTGAAAAGATAATCCAAAGGAAAATAAACTTCGGAAACCAAAATAGTCAACAAAGATTATTTTTGTTCAAAAATTTCAAAAACACTCGCTGACTTATTACATGCTCAGCTCTTAGCAGTAGACACTGGATGACAGGAGACCTGGATCCTAACAGTACCAGGCAGAAGGAAACCCTGCAGCCTTTCCGCCCAGAGGTGAGAATGCCTGGGCCCTGCCTGTGCCTGCTGATTTTCTGCACATCACAAAAAGGCTTTCCATCTAAAGCCTGAATGCCCTTTCACAAGCAGTAAAGCATCAAGTGCAATTACACCACTTTTTTTTTTTTTTTTTTTTGCACAGGTCTGCACTGAGATAACGTGAAGGCAGATGAATGAGGCCTGAACCCAAGAGATATTTCAGTGTCTGTGTGACATCAGAGCAGTATTCATTTATAACCTCAAAGGAAGGATTCAGTCTCCTAAGGCACAACATGATGTACTGTCTTTGAAACTCACTAGCTAGATAGAAGCGCTGGTGAATTATGAAGTATTCAACAAGACAAAAACTTATACCATGGCATTGTGTATTAGCGGTCCTGAGGCCGCGATATATTAATGTACGCAAATTGACAACAATAGCTCAGGGAAAGCCTGAGCGCACACAGCCTGAGATAAAGAAACAAATTGCAAAGCTCAGCTTAATAACCACAGTTGGTGGCAGCCAGCCAGTATAGTCCATATGAAATCTTCAGAGTAACTTCTGGCAGACTGGAATTAGTATTAACTCCAGCCCAGCTGCAGGGTAACACAAAGGTCTCTTCACACAGTGGTTCACTCCATCAACATTTCTTTTCAAGGTTATCAATACTACAAGCAGACCAGCAGAGTTAACCTTTTACGCTGAGGTTGACCCCAAAAGAACAAGCTACCTTTTTTTAAACTTATTCCTTTATCTTGAACTGTGATCTTGCAAGATTTCACAAGCTAACTGAGGTTACCTTGGATCATTGGTTAGATGTGAGATCCAAGCCACTATAGTCAGGGTCCTTCCTTTGAATGGCTATTAAAGGTGGGTCTGCAACAAAATCATTCAGCTGAGGTTGAATTTCCAAGAGCTTGGGAGTGTTGTGATTGAGGGCTTTGGCGTGGCCTCATTACCAGGTCAGAGCTGAACTGTTAGTAGGACATGAGGTTAAGGACACAATGATACTGAAATGTCTTGGTTACTCGGATTCATTAGAATTCTCATGACACTGCTGGAAGGGCATTTTTTTCATTAACACACAAAATCCAATCATATGCAATGCTACGGAAATCATTAAAGTTCTCTACTTCCCAAAAGTGAGTGATGAATATTATAATCCTATTCTCTGATTTATGTATATTATTACCTTAAAAGTTCCTTCAAGATCATTCTGGGTGAGTATTTCTAGACAAATATAAAATACTGTTATTTTCAAAAAGTCCACATTTCTGACCAGTCCTCACCAAAACAAAGAAGTGATTTGTTGTTCAAAAACACCATTGGAATTGTATTTAAATCTTACAGTTTTAAAGTGACCCTGCTGGCTTTAATTCTACCAAAATAATAATGCAATGAAGTATAGAATTATATATCTGGGTACTTCAAGGGCTTGAATGAAACAATTAATGAGATTGATTGCAACTTATTTTATAGCATCAGAAGATGTTTAGCTATTTTTCATTTCAGGTGAAGTAGAAATATCTATACTCTGTATGAAAAATAAAGCAAGGTTGCAAATACAAAGAGAATGCCTAGGGGCTAATTATTCAGAAGCATGTATCAAGAGTCTAACCAATATATCTAGTACTTTATTTAAAAGTCTATAATTGAAACTCATTTACTTTTTAGAGATTATTTGCCTAAAATTAGAATCAATGTTAAAAATCAGTCATCAAGAAACTGTTTCTGCATTAGAAAAGAGAAAATATTTATCTGAAATAAAGGTTTCACATTCTTATGGACTTAATTGAAACATGATAGTACAAGAGAGAAAATCAAAGGTTGAAACAGTATGAGAGATTCCCTTGTAGTTGCTGGGTGGGGGGAGGGAGGATCAAACCACAAAAAAACCACAAAAAAACACAGAAGCTGAGGTTCTGCTGTCCATGACGTATCTGCCTTTTGGATGTCAGAAAGTTCAAAGGGTGAGAAAAAGTTTCTTTTAAACACCAGAGAACGCCACTGTCTTGGAAGTTTAGTAGGATTTAGTAGTCCGGTTCAAATAAATAGGAAAGATATTTCAAATTCTTCTAGACTGTGAAAAAGCTGCTTTCCCCAAAGGTTTTCATCTTTTCTCTGTTATGTAATTGAAGAAAACGTATGAAATAACCATAACTGTCTGTAAGTTACGGACTGGTCTATCCTTTAATTGAGTAACCTACATGTGCCAAAAATTAGTTCATGACACAAGATACATTCAAACAAGCAATCTGACTGAAGTGCCTTCCTCAGATATGCAATTTTAAATACATGAAGGGCCTATCAGAGAAAATGGGCATATTTTCCTTCCTGACAATCTACTGTATTTTGCGAAGTAAGGTGAAGGCAGAAGATACCAAAGGAAGGGCCACCATGGCTTTCCCGCCATGTTCCTGTTCATTTGCACTCCGTGCCAAATACAATATGGCATGTAAAACTGCCAGGCTTAGGAAACACAGTAGTTAACCTGAGTGCAGTTGAAGACATCTCCGTGCTTGAAACAAAACAAAAAGTCTAGCATCTCCTCAGGTTTGACATCTTTGTTGCAACTGAATCCAAGTAATGTAGCTTACAACTGAAGCCATGGTAAAGCTGAGGAAAGGCCCTTGCATAGCTAGTGAAAGTAGATATAAAAGACAAACAGGCCTGACGACCAACTCCACCAAGTCTTGAATTTTCTCATTTACAAATTACCTGAAGGGGAGGCCACTACACTCCTGAAATGGTTGGGAGTTTTATTATTGACTTCAGAGTAATGCAGATTCTCATCCATTTGGCATGTGCCTGTGTTGTTATTGACCTAAAACTGACGTGTGTTATTTGAATACAGTTAAGCTCCAGAGTTTAACATCTGCCAAATCCTGTAGCATAAATGAAACACTGGAGTAAGAGATAAGTACTGTATTTTTAGAAACAGTTATTTCTGTCTGCCACCTTATAAATACATTGCTAGTTCCCAGAATAGGGAATTCCTTATCTCATTACCATAACATCGTTCTTTCAACTCTACTCAATACGCAGAGAGAAGCAGCAATTGGTTAACATTACTTTCTTGACACAATACTGCATCAGAGCAGGTGCAATCACAGAATAGTTATGAATACAAAGTAGAACAGCAGTAAGTTAGTAGGGACATGTCATTTAAGGCTGTCCTTTTTAATTCAACTGCATTATTTAGAACAGGAGAGGAAAATACATGTTACTAGTCTGTTTAATATTTATATCCTTCTATACAGTCCATTGGTATGAAGGGATCTCTGCATTCAAAATACCAGATGTTTTGGGAACTGTGCTAGAAAGTAAACAAATTGACTCAGAGATCATATTATACTCATATTGAGACACACAAAGCTTGAAGAAGTAGAAAATTCAATATGTTTCTATCCTAGATGAAAAACTTACTATCATCTTTCCTTTGTACATCCCTAAGCCTGTTTGGAGATGGGGTCTGATTACGACGTGATAGGAAGGAAGGCTGATGGGTTCTTTTCTTCTATGCTGTAGCCAGAAGAGTTGCTTTAGTGAAGTTAGTGCCACGTTCTTACATAGATAAGGCCTTCTCTCTATCCTGTAAAGAAATCTTTACATTTCACAGACTGCCACTAAAATCTTCAAAATCAATCGTGACTAACGCAATGCTTGCAGCAGAAACCTTAAAACAGCAACTATGAGTCCTTGTCTGTCCCTCTGGGGCCTTAACTTGCATCACCATGGATGATGGATTAAATATGAGAATTGTTAACTGGTTCACTGTCAGGAAAGGAGGACTGGTAAAACCGCAGTGGTATGTCCTGTGGAGCTACCTCATTTTATGAATGACAGGGCTATGTTTCCTTCCCTCTCTTCAGGCTGGAGGTCTAAACAACATTTTGCTAACTGGACCTCTACTCTGTGCTGAGAGTACTGCAGGAGCTGCTGTTTTTTCCACTCATCTTGATGGGTAATTTAAGAAGTCCCATTTTCTCTTGTTCTGTGCCTCAGGATTGTTCAAACCCAAGATATGTTACAGATTTGGTGTCAGAAATCATGCAAGAGAGGAGTAGGGGAAAAGAAAAACATTAGAAATTACTCTATAGCATCCTACCAGTGCTTTCAGGACAACAGAGGTAAACCAGATGACTCTGCATGACCATCCACCCATTCTACACAAAAGTGATTTGTTTTATGTTTTTCACTAGGAAAATTTCCACGAATTAAATTTTTCTTTAGAGAAAAGATGATTTGATTAAAATCTGGTAGACAACATAGTGAAAATAGTGTGAATTTCCACAGTCACTAGAACATCCAGGGAGACACTTCAAGTTTCACAGAGCTCAAGCCATAACCAAGAGCCCAAGGTTGCCAATATGCTTCATTCTTCTACCCCAATTACTTCAAGAGATTTTACTTTTCATACTTCCCTGTATTTACTTTACTCATTTCCAAAGTCAAACCAAAGTATATCCATCCATTCCAACTGCAAAGACACAGCATTTTATCCCTATAACCTGACATAGTATTTCAGAGGTCTAATGAACCTGTACCATAAGTCCATACTGTAGTCATGTCACAGGATGACATTTTATTTAGAGAATACTTGAAAGCAAAAAAAGGGAAGGAGGTTTACTCTTCAGTTAGCTTCAAAAAGTATGGCAAAAGCCAAAAGGATAAAAACCTCCACACTCAACCAAAAGTCATTCATAAAATAAAATAAAATTTCACTACGGAAAAAAAAGAACACAGATAAAAAAGACATCAGCACAATAAATTCTGAGAAATGGCTTATTGAAGCTATGGACTCATTTTTTATGATGTCTAAATGTTCCATTTTTAAAGTTTACCTTAAAAATAAGTTTAAGGAGAATGAACGCTCATGGCTTTTTTAGGGGCACATGAAGCTTTCCTCTCCAATTTGCTGAATTATTGGTTTTAATTCAGCTATTCAGCTCAGGTTGGTAAAGGCTATAAGTCATTACACCAATGGAATACCCTTGGTATATATCTGTGAATATATTATAAATTATTAATATATAAATAATTTAATGAACCTGAAATTCAGTCAAGGTTCAGCACTTTCCCAGACAAACTAATAATGAACTTGCTTAAGTATTAGTGAAGGATATATTGCTTTCATTCAATCCTATGTGAAATTTGACAATTTTGCTTTGATTTTGATGTCCTCTGGAGGTAAAGATAGTCAAAACAGAACAGAAGCTAGAGAGAAAAATAGATCTTCGTATATCTAAAGTTGGTGTCATTCATATGTGCTCAACAAGAGACCGTAGTTTTACATTTTCCAGAGACCAGATGATTTGAATTGGTATCCAACTTCCTGTTTTCAGCAGGTGACAAGACCGCAACGTATGTACTCAGAAGTAGCACAGGCTGACAATATGAAGAAAAAAAATCAAGGTCACAGTGAGCATGGAAGTCCAAACATCTGCTCATGCCCTGAAAAAGTGACCATTCTTCTCTGACTGCCAATCTCCAGTCCAAACTAAATCTTTCATACACATTTAAAAGCCTTAGATGGGATGTTGACAACAAAAGTAATGACAGGCTTATAACTGCAACTATACTACTGGATAGACGATAATAACTGTGTTGACTAATCCACAAATACTTTTAGGTAAATAATTTTTTTGACTTAAGTACACACAAATATCCTGAGTTGAAGCTAGCAACTAAGAACAGAACTTTTTTTTATTCTACTTTCATCACCTTTGGTTACCCAAAACATGTGCAGGGCAAACCCCAGCAATTCAGGGTCATTCAATTTACCAGTTTCACAAATTTTATAAACTTGACTATCATTACCTATCACAAGGCTGGAGGCTGATCTATGGTCATTAGAAAGGGGTGATAAAAGAATTTCTTGGGACCTACTACACACATCCAATGCATTTTATGTTAGATCAGTCACTTTCCATGTATACTCCACAGACCCTGAGGACCTTTGTCCACTTCTACAGATTCAATGAAAGACAACCAAGAAAAGAACATTGTTGCCTCTAGGACTGAATTGTCTGCGCAAAGGCTAACTCCTGCTTCAGAAAATGCTTCAAGGTCTGCAGGTGAAAAGAGACTGACAAAAATTGGTATTAGAATAACATTGATAAAGGATTTGGAGTCTCACAAATCTTGACACCAGTGTCCCATCTCCGCAGACTTCTGCTGCTAAAATGTTGCCCAGCTGGTGACTCTTTTCAAACCTGTTAGTCAGTTGAAATCAAATTTTTTTCAACAATATCCTTGCAGAGAAGATGGAAAGGGTATTCATTTTCCTTCACTACGGAGAAAGAAAATGAAAGCATTCTTTACATTTTCAGTTTTCCCAGATTCCTAGATCTTTGCAGCTGCAAGTTTCCAAATCTGTTTGGAAATTTGGGGGGAAAAAAAAAAAATCATCAGAAAATTTCTATTTTTATTTGGAACACTTTGGTTTCAGCAATGTGTTGCTGAATCCACAGTGTGGTTCTAAAGGAACTGTGCTTGGGGTCCTGCTGACCTCATGTATGGACCAATGGCTCCTGCCATCCTGGTACAAGGACAATATCCCATAAGGTCTGTTCAGAATTAGTGACATGGATGGCTGCATCTCCTCAGTGCCATTAATGTCCTACTCCATTACCATCCTCAATTTTGAAAGTGTCAAGAGTATCATTTTTCCTCAGCAGATGCTGCAATCTTATAGTCTGTGGGAAATTTTATGTTTGTAAGAGTGTGTGTGTATAATATATGCTATATTATACATATGTTTTAATATAATAAATATGAGATATATGTGCCTGTATGTATATATCTTTTTTAATTTAAATTAAAAAAACAAAAAAACAAACCACCAAATAAAAACCCAAACAAGTAAAAGGAAAGTCCCTAATGGGAAGGGGAGGGAAACTGTTTCTTTTCTTGATATCAACTCTATAATATTACTGCTTCAACTGTTAAACATTTTGATTTCCCAGGGGCATAGCACCTTCCGTTTCTTTAAGTAGCTCCATTTCTCTCTCGCTCCTAAGTCAGAAGTTCAGTATAGGCCATTCTTCTAGTCATCACCCTTCTATGACTTCCCATCACCTTCTGCATCAGGCTCACAATCCTCATCCCCAAGGCACAAGCTACAATCTGCTAACATCCAAATTCTCATTCCCACTTTCTCTCTGTATTTTAGCTTCCTTCCACAAAAAAAAAACAGTTCTCCTTTATGATTTTGCTTGGTAATTTTAACTTTTTATGTCAATTACTTTCTTCTTCTTTCTATACCATCCTCAAGGCATTTTTTATTGAAGCTTACAGCAATGTATCTGTAGTGGCACTTTACCTGGTCCATTGCAGGACACAACCACAAGTTCTGGGCACATTTCACCACAGCTGGCTAGAAGTACTTCATAGAAACACAGACTACACACTCTATGGCATGTGACACGGCCCTAAATAGACATGCTTTTAGTTTTGGTAATGCAGCATTCTACTCCTGTGCCAGAAATAGGAGGTACAGTGACTCTTAACACTGGTCCTCAGGATTTATAACAAAAAAAATTGTACCCTGTGGTCTCAGCTCATTCTGTCTCTTTGCAGCATCATGCAGATAATGGAGTCCTCTCTGGCAGAACAATGAAGTGGGTAGCCACATGCCCTATCAACTAGACCAAGTGAAGGAAAATATGCACAAGACACAGCCCAGGTTATTTACAAGAATCCCGAAAATGCTTTGAGGATACCGTGGATATTGGGGAGAGATTGTGCAACAGCAGCCGTATCTGCACCATCCCTCCAGGTTAGGTTGTAAACAACCGGGGGCACTGAACAAAGTAGGACCTCTGTGTGACTCTGCATATATATATGTGGCATGGCTGTGGGCAAGCCTATAAAAAAATTGCTGGGTTTTAAGCATCACCCTCAGTTCTTTTAGGAAACTGCTGCTAAATAAAATGTGTGCTGCTCTATGACTTCCCAGGCTGACTATTTGCTGCAAGGAATAGATGGGCAGGCATGTTAACCATTTGCTACCATATGCATTATGTAGGTAGTTATACTGATGTGTCATCCCTTCATTACGAAGTGCTACAATGACTACACTTTCCATTCTAAACATTTGAGGCTTAAATATTTCCATCCTGGCCCCAAGTAATGTTGAATCTAATCCTATATCTGCTCTCCTGCAAAAGTCATTCCTTAACAGTTTTGCTCACACAGGTGCTTGACACATTAAGTTATTATGATGGAGTCTTCATTACTGACAATTTGTGGGATTTAGCTGTTCGTGGTTGAAGTCTGCATCTTAGATGTTAGGGCCAGCAGATGGGCTGCAGATGGTAGATCTGCTGCCCTGAATTTAATAGTTCTGTAGAAGAAATTGTCATGCTAGCTTGCAGCGTGGTGGGAGTTAACTGTGATATCTGAAGCATCATGAAGCAACCTAACAAAAGCTGCCATGATGTAGAAAGTTAAAGAAGCTGTGTTTCAGTAAAATCTTAGATTGTTTTAAAGTGGGAGACTCCCTCAGAATATCTTGTAACTGTTACTTAAATAAAATACTGTATTATCCATTATACATCATATATAATATGTAATTAAAGACAGTACGCTTATAATGACTAGATCTCATATTTCAGGTATTGGTGCTTGCTTTTCCCATAAACCAACAGACAACATGGAGAGACAGCCAGCTGAGAGACCAAAACAAAGTCCTGGGAGGTGAGTAAAGAAAGATAGAAAGGATGGAAAACATTGTCAACTTCTGTTTGGAAGTTACATTTCTTCAAAGTGAATGTTACCCAAAAAAACTCCTATAAGTCAGAAGCATGATAAATTGGGAGGGAAAAGAAAAGTGAAAAACACCCCACTGTTTCAACTGTGTTGTGAAAGAGCTGCATCAGGAATCCTGATCCACTTTCAGAACTAAAGGAAAGCTTCTCCTCAAGAGGGCACTCCTGGTGCCTGCTCTAAAGTATATGGTATGAAGAGCCAGAATTTCCCCTTGTATTTCCAGAGTGGTGAACTCACCTTCTCATCCACACAAATGCTTGCGGGATCTCAGCTTCAGCATGGAAAGCGGTTATTTTAATATTCTTCCCTTTTGGAATGATCACTCTCTATTGCACAGCCTTGGCTTTGCCAGAATTCACTTTATGCCATGTCAAGCTTTATCACACCAGGACTCCCTCTAAAGGAGGAGGAGGGAGGTAAACCCACAAGAGGTCCAAATAAAATTCACACCACCAGTGATATCAAGACCTCCCACATGCCTGCTGAATCCCCTTCTGCACAAAGGCAACCTTTTCCCATCTCTCAAAGCATGTTTCACATTGTATTTTCTATTTCTGACTTCTCTCCAGTGAGAAAAAGAGCAACTCCCATCCACCTGCTAATTCTCTTTAATGTGGATTTCCACATATTATAAAAACCTCCTGGAAACAATAAAAATTTCTAGACATGCTGAAAACAATTAGGCCACCCCTACCAGATGCATGAGTGTAAGGTGAAGAGAATGTGCTTCTGGGTACAGACTCACAACCGGTTCATGTTCCTAGCTGTGCACATTTGAGGTATTCAGGTGGCGTGCAGATGTGACTCCTCAGCAGTGGAATTGCTGGAAGGGTATAACGTTGCCACATAAAAAGTCTTTATCCCAGACAGGATCTTCTGCCCCATTTGAAAGGGCAGTTGTGCTCTACCACCTTAATCACATCACTGAATCTTCCCAGCCCTGCTCTCCCTTTGTGTCACACAGTCATCAGAAACAAAATCTTAGACAAAGCAATATTTACATCACCTATATTTCCTCCTCTACAGATGTCAAGCCATGTCATCCACTTTAGAAACATAGAAGGAAAAAGACGCAAAATTTGTTTTATGAGTCTTATGAATAAATTCTGCTCCTTCCCTCATACTGAACAAACTCTGGGCAACCCTCACATAAAGGAGAAACACAGCACTATGAAAAAAGTCATCTAGCACAGTATTTCTAAAATCAGAAAATTATTTACAATGGCAGCACACTAAACAATCAAGAGATAGAGCTGTCGGCCTCACACTTCACTTGCAAATGTTCTGGTAGGAGTGCATGAGGCCTTTGGTAAAAACATTGGTATTTACATTTACCTCACCTAGGAAAATTCCATTTGGGGACAGCATTTGGTATCTAACCAGGACTTGTCTTTCATCCAATTTTCCCGTTGGACCAGGCAAGGGGTCGGGAGATTTAACTAGCTGCCTGTGGTCACACAAGCACCCATAGCTCCATCGGGCTAGAAGCCAGAACCCCTGCTCGACTCGAACTTCCACAGGGTCCTGCAAACCTGGGCCTGCCAGACCCTCCGTGCTAAAGCACTTACTCAGCTGGCTTGCAGGCTGGATGCAACTTTTTCTTCTCTCTTCGTTCGGAATCTGTGGCAGACATAAGTCTTTGTTTCAACCAGGTTATTTTAATAAAGAGAACAATGGTCTTTCCAAGGTGAAAGTTTGGGAAAACCCACATCAAAGCCAATTTGGGGCCAGATGTTGCTGATGGGGATTGCCAGCAAAACCAACCAGAGGTGAGACTGCTGAACAGTTTCTTAGAACCATTCGCTTGAATGTTAAATCTATAGCTTCAGGCTCTTCATGACCTGGCAAAACAAAAGTGTGAGGGTGAGATCTCTAGTACCATTAATATATTTTGTCAAAGGCATACTACTTGTGTGTCCAACAGTTAGTTACTACACATGTGCAACACATACCTACATGTATTTTATGTAGGTATATTTAAAGTATATTCTGGATAAAACTATGTGAATGGAAAAAGAAAGTAAAGCTCTCATGTCATGAAATGCAGCAATTTTACCCTCCAATATGGCCTCTGCTTATTAAATCGTTAGGCAGTAACCTTATAGGGGAACACGTTACATAAATGCATATATATTCTTCAAATTTAAACAGATCATTATGTTTTAATCGGAGCTAAAGGGGGATCATAACTAGGCAATTTTGAGTCTTATAAAGGAGTAGCAAGGATCTGTTGCTTTGAGATTCAGATTTCATTTCTTTTCAGTCTTCCCTAACTGTACCACAGGGGTTTTTTGCATAAACACATGCCTATACAGAAGACCTATGTACCGTTATAATGTGGTAAGCTCAAAAACAAAGTGTCAAACAGAATGAAACAAAACTTGTTTTTCTATGACACCTTTCGTACTCCAAGTATCCTAGAGCATTTTAAAATAAATTACTTGAGAACTGCTAGTGCAGTCATGCAGCAGTTTTTAGTTCAAATTCAGGCCTAGATCTCAGAACTTATTTTGGTAAAAGAAGGAAAGAACTAGCCAAAACCAGAAGTATCCTCCTCGTTCTTTCCACAGTGTCCATTAGCTCTTTAAATCTCACATGGTGTAAGCAGAGGAGTTCAGACTGGTATGTTATCTTACCTTACCAATTATTCACCGCTGGTTTAAAACTCTTATAAACCATGTGCACAGAGATGGTCACAGACACTTCTACACACAGAAATGTTTAAAAAGCAAATCAGTGCAAACATTTCCATACCTTAATTTCCACTACAAGACCACACAATTCGCTGTCCTTGTCAACAGCATAATGCTCACTTAGGGAACAAGATTGCAGGAATGGATCCCCAGGAGACTTTCAACTGTCTGTATGTCCAGCTAGTGACAATCTCATTTCACATCAAAAATCACCAAATTTTGGGTCAGCCTCTTGGACTTATCCTGCCTGCTGTATTAGCCTAGACTAAGAAATACTAATTCCTCAGGCACTTTTGCCTGCAGGAACTATTTGCAATTCCCAGTAACTTCCACAGGGGTTACACCTATGTACATAAAACCAATTCTGGACTCTGGCTGATTTGCTAAATAGTTTTCTCTAGCTGTGAAAAATCTAGTGCTTGTATTTGTAGGTCAGAGTTCTCAGTCTGTCTAAATATCCATTTCCAAACAACTGTTACAGAAAAGAGAGCAGGAGTAACAAACACTAAACCTAGATGTATTTCAGAAAGTGGCAAGATTTCCCAGGAATAATTTCCAGAAGCTGAAGGGCAAGACAAAAGCACGCTAGAGTTTCCTCTTCACCTGCCTCCAGAACATACAATTTCATCAGAGTTCATATGGCTTGCCATGGCTTTTCCCATTCTTTCAGAATTAATATCCTTTATTAAACTAACTAACACTCTGCTAAAAAAGAAACATGGATTTAAAAATGCCTCCCACAGTGAAAACACCAGGGCAACTGTCAAACTGTACAGTCGACTCTAATAGAAGCCATAACATCAGACCAGCAGCAGGCAGATGGTGGAAAGCAAAAATGGGGGAGGACACATTGCAGAAAAAGGAATGAGGGAAACGAGAATCTTTTTTAACCAGTGTAAATTAACTGACTTTGAATCAAAAGTTCCAAGGTAACATCAAGGTAAATGGGAGGGTATAAGCAGGGAGACAGTCAGATGACATGAGGAATATCTAAGGACCAGAGAAGTAGGCTAAGTTTATCTTTTATCACAGTGGTAAAGACCGCTGGGCTATCTAGGGAGTTGTAGAAGGTAAGAAAGATTTTTTCAGCACGGCCACAAACACCAGCAGAGGAGCAAGCACAGCACTTGACCTCACCGCATGCTAGGAAGATGTTACTCATTTGTTTACAAGTCATGTTCTGCTCAAATTCAGCCAAAAAATAGGAACAATTAAGTAGGCAGTTAAATGAGGGCCACTAGTATGCAGGCAGAAGAACAAGGTGCTAAGAAGCTAGAAGAATGGGGGATGTACTGTCTACCCACCCAGCCTTTTCCTTCTGCTGTTGGGCTGCTGTAGGGGCACTATGCTGACTCTTGTATGACCCTCTGCAAAGCAGCACCTTGAAGAATTAAGAATGATCAATGAAAAAAACGACCCTTTCTTCCAGTCTTTATTTTTAGCCATGCTTGTGCCCTTCACCCAAGCACTGCGTAACAACAGCTGAAGAGTCACACTAAATGGCAGGTTGCTATCTATCTGAAATGTGGCAGAATTGTTCATCACCTTGCCAAAAGTAAAATTAAAAAATCTTTGAATAATTCACTGAAGGATTTGACCAGCTGACCAGTGTCCCTGCTTTCTCTTGTCCCCTGCCTGCCTCTGAGTAAGGAAGGAGTCCTCTGTGCAATTTCCTCTCACACCCTGCCAGCAGCAAGCGCTGCCTGCAAGCCGAATTGACTTGACTGTAGTAATACTGTTCTGCTGAGACAAGAACGATGATGAGCACAGCAGCATTGTTAGAAATGTTATAGACTTCATAAAAACAATCACATCAGCTACAAAACAGTAGGTGATCATGACTGCTGCACCGCTCTCATCATAACTTAGCTTGACTTGTCTGGATGGAGAAACAAATTATAGACAATTCCTTTTACTTTCCCCCATTACTGTGCAAAGTGATACAATGTCCCTACTCCCTGCTAGACCTCTGTCACTATAAAGATAGAACAACCATTTTTAAAAGATAGAAGATGAGATTTGTGGCTGAAAACTGTCTGCATAGTGTTACAAGATCTGTTAAAAAGCAGAACTAAGTAATACCTAGCAAATTGTTAAGGTTCATGAGAACTAGCAATGGCACTCTGCATAGCTCAGCTGTAAGTGGGGAATGGATAAAGCAGCTCTATTTAAGACTCAACATCTGCATTTCTCATCTAGGTAAGTCTCCCTCTGTAAAATCACTGATAGTTCAGGATCAGGTCCTGAACATAAATTGTCTAAAATGCTTATGCTGATATATAAACATCATTTTAATTCTCTCTCATGCCATGCACCTGTTTGCACTGCGTAAGGCAAACATAGTACTGAGAAGACCAGTCATTCAAGCAAGACTCTTCTTGACTTAGGTCAGAAATTTGAGTGATAGTGTCATTCAGAAAACTGAGCGCGCTTTCAGTTCAGAGTGATGTAGGACTCTTCAGTGAGATCTGTTCAGGAGAGAGGATTTGTCTGCCACTGTGAGGTCTATGCAAATAACTGATTTTCCAGGGGGCTATCCAACTGCAAAAGAGAGACAACCAAGTAACACGTTTTAGTCTTTATCAAATCATATTTCATTTGTTTGCATTTTTGTTTTCCTTGCTGAAATTAAAAGCCCAGGAAAAAAATCAGTATATTAAACAAAACAGCCCAAGAGGTCCAAAACTAAATGGCCTTGCTGATTTGGATGAACTGTGCAAAAGGCAAAGGAAGTGCACAGCAAGGTTTACAAAGTAAGAGCAAGAAAATCCCTTTCCCTTTCACCCTCTGTGAAGGAGGATTTGGCTCAGTTTTTTCTCCTGCCTGAAGAGACTTGAGTGAAAGCACCTGTGGATGTGAACGTGGGTTAGCCACCAGACTAATGATTGGAGTAGTAATGGCTACTCAGTGTCCCCAGCCCCACTTACCCCTAGTTTGGCCTCTCTTGTAGCAACTTTAAATGAATGGGCTTTTCCCCATAAGTTATTGAGAACATTCATGTAGTTTTTCCATTTCCTACACTTGGTCTTGTGACTTTTGAGTTACCTGAAAGCCTAAATATTAAAGTTTTATTGGCCTAACAACAACATGTGAAGCATACCAAATTCACAAGACAGTTAAAGATGTGACATATTATAACAAAAGATAAAATTATCCAGAAATGGAATATTTATATATAAATATTATCTGTGGCAGAGGAGGAAACAAAACCTAAGTACAAGATACCATTCAGAAGAGCCGTGTCTTACAGAAAGACTAGAGTCTTTTTTCCCCTTAAATTCTCAATGTGTAAAGTCAAGCACTATTACTATAGTAAGAGGTAATCAAAGCTTGATAATAATAATAATAATAATATAATAAAAAGGCTCAATTAATACGTTTTAGAGCTTTCTATATTCCACATGCAATAATTCAGGTATGTTAAGATTCACATTTTCTGAATATAGGGACTTTGAAACCAAAGACCTATCTTGTTGAGAAGTAGTGAGTCATGACTTTTGAATGACAGCAAGCTGTAGTGTCTAGCTCTGGTGATTCACAAGACAGTAAATCTCAGATCTGTCACTGATCCAGATGCAAGTATTTTCATTTCTGTGCCTTTAGGAGGGAAAACTGTACATGCTGACATCACTGTGAATAATGCTATAGAAGAAACCATGTAAAACTGAAATTCCACACTCGAACAAACATAAGAAACATTTTTTTTGTGGTCTGGTGTTTTAACCGTGATTTATTGAAATCATGCCTCTTTGAGAGAGATGCATCTCTGATGGAGATGTATTATTAAAGAGGCTTATAAGCTTAACTGGATGGCATAGGTATCACATGTATGACTGTCTATTATGCCATAAGCTCTTTTAACAGTGATTTTTCAAAAGCACATTATTTTTGCAATAAGAAACATTAAAAACTAATTTTTTTTTTTTAAGTAACCATGAGAGTTTAGGAAACAGTGCTCAGCAACGTTTATCATTCACTACTGCCTTAAGTTCACAGCCTTAGAGTCTGGTGTAAAATGTTACAACGTGATTTGAAACATTACCCCACTTGCAAAACTGAGGTGGCTGAGCCCTATCAAGAGGAGACATTCTAACATAATTTGCTGTATTCTTTTACAGAATGAGTCCTTTGTAATAGTGATTTCACAGTTTGCTGCCCCTGCATTGACCCTCCCTAAACTCATCTTGATTGTTGTAAAAAAAAAAAAAAAAAAAAAGAGCTGTCTGAATGTAAAAATCTGCTACGCCATGTCAGTGGTACACAATCTACAGATAGGTTTGGCAAAAGACACAATAGGACAGGGCAAACCTGGGGGTAGAGAAGTAGATTGAAGCAATTAAAAGTGTTCAAAGCTACAAGGTCTGCTCTCAGCAAGCTCAGCACACCCCAGACCTCTGGAGCACAGACTACCTACGTGACTCTGAACTTCAAAAACAAAAGAAAAGTAACTGAAAAGCACAATTTCTCTTGGAACGTGCCCTTACTACAAAGAAGGCAAATGACATCCTGGGCTGCATTAGGCAAAGCAGTGCCAGCAGGTTGAGGGCGGTGATCATTTCTCTCTGTTCAGCACTGGTGAGGCCACACCTGGAGACCTGTGTTCAGTTCTGGGCTCCCCAGTACAAGAGAGACATGGACAAACTAGAGTCCAACAGGCCACTAAGATGATGGAGTGGAGCATTTCTCCTATGAGGAGAGGCTGGAGACCTGGGACTGTTCAGCCTGGAGAAGAGAAGGCTCAGGAGGATCTCATCAAAGTGCATAAATACCTGAAGGGAGGATGCAAAGCAGACACCCTTTACCCCTAAAGGTAAAGATGGTGGATCCAGGCTCTTCTCAGTGGTGCCAGTGACAGGACAAGAAGCAACAGGCACAAACTGAAACTTGGATTTTGTTTCAGCACAAACTGAAATGCTGAAACGCAATCTGAACATCAGGAAACACTTTTTTACTGTGAGGGTGACCAAGTACTGGCACAGGTTGCCCAGGGAAGTTGTGGAGTCTCTGTCTTTGGAGATATTCAAAAGCTCTCTGGACAGGGTTCTGGGCAGCTGGTCGTAGGTGGTCCTCTTGAGCAGAGGGGTTGGGCCAGATGACCTCCAGAGGTCCTTCCAACATCAACCATTGTGTGATTCTGTTATTCTGTGAATTGGAGGAATGTTTCTCAAGGACAAGTTCCCCTCTCTTTCAGAGAGTTTGAAAAGTTCAATTTTTTATTCTGCATTAGATTAAAATTATGTTGCAAAAACTTGGACTTTTTTGTTGGGTTGTGGTGGGGTTTTTTTCTCAAAATCTAGAAGCACATGTTTCCAGCCAACTCTCCTATTAATAATGCCTCTAAACTGGGAAGAGCACAGATTTGAACCTTTTCTTCTCATCACATTTTCTGTTAAACCAAATACACTTTTGTGAAACATTGTGGGTGAACAAAAAAGGGTTCAGGCCTAGGACATCCACAGTGACTGTGGAAGCTTCTCTTTCTAAGCCCAGTTTAGCAGTAAAACAGTAGCAGATTATGTGAGTTAGTGCCAAATACAAATTACAGTCCTGTCACAGTAAAATTCATCTGACTTTATTTTTTAAAAAAACTTTCATCACTGAAAAGGCCAAGGATGGGGATGCTGTCCTAGCCACGCGTCCTGAGCACTTGCTCCACCACCCCACAAAACAATGTGACACACACATCCCCATCCCTCTGCTGCAAATGTGCTCATCCTCTGCCTGGAAATGGGCTATGTACAACTGGACCTGGCACTGCTAGAGCTCACTTGAGACCTCTGCAAATGGCAGACATGGCCTTAAAGCCAGGTGACAGATCTCCCGCATCCTGCGATTATAGAGAAAGACAACTGAAGTCTCTGGGGTTAACAAAGTAAGCACTTTTTCAGTTGACCTAAAATCTGGGCAGTCTTAATCTAAAAATTCAACTCTGATTAAGAATTTCCATCTCCCCTTTTCCCCCCATCTGGCTTTTTATGGCTGATTCTCCTTCCAGCTGAGAGCAGTAACTGGCACATCACCACCCACAGAGACACTCTAATGGTCCAGGGGAAAGTTAATCACACCATACCATCACATAAATCACAGCAATTGGTCTGCGACTTACTCAGCCCTAGCGAGGGCCAGATCTTGAGCTCCCAAATCAGCCTTTTTTGGTTTTTGGTTTTTTTTCTTTTTTTTTTGGGGGGGGCAATAGAACTATTTTCATTCTTTCATGTCACCTATTGAGTCCGTCTGAGGCATCACAGTGGCCCATAAAACTACCATCTGGGACATAAAATCTCAGGTTTCTGCACAGGAACAAGTTCTGCCACCTTTTCTAGCTTCTGCTGCAGTGATGTGCTCTGTGTAGCCTAGGGCATTTCAGAGGGAGATTGCATATGTGGATAGGCTGGTCTATCACGGCAGCACAGCACCTTAGAAGGTTAAAGCCTTTGCTGTTTTTTTCCCTGCCAATATTTTAATTTAATGTAAATAAATTTATTTCTGGGAAAAAAAATCCTGTTCAATGCACACATGAGGACAAGCAAACACACACACAAAATTCCTATTCGTATCTGCTCTGCTTATGTATTTATGTCTGAAGTGTTGTGGTATTGTGATATACAGTAAACATAAAAGGAAATCACTCAAACTGCACCAGCTAAGCAGAAGAGCTATTCTTCCTTTTCCCAGGAGGCTGTTGTTGACATCAAGCTGTGCTGAATCAGAAGAGTAATGGCACTCAGAAGCCAATAGATCCTGCACCTCAAAAGCACCCATCCTTCTGAGCACCCACAACATCCCTTAACCATACTGAGAACTGAGGATTCAGTTCTGCTCAGAATAAGGGAATGAATGCATTAACCCAACAAGAAGAAAACATACAATATGGAATGACAGAAAAGAAAAACTCTCACACAGAAATCCTTTTGTAGCATCAGACATTACATGAGGTTTACAGTATTTACCTGACAATAAAAACAAAACTAACTTCACATAGGTTGCTGTGGCTTAACTCCTCCTTTTCCTCCTAGTTTTCATTTTAGCCAAAGAGTTGAAAACTTTAGGGGATAGATTTAAGCAATTCTGACTTACCATCTCTACTTACAGCAGTTACCCCATCTGAAAACTAAAATCCTTCCTAAAATTGGTTATCAGCTATGTAACCAATATTTAAAGTATTCCTAAAATCTTTGTTTATCAAGACATCATAAACATGAGTTCAATAACTGTGTTAAAATATTTAAAAGATTCATTAAAACAAACATTTGACTAATTTTAGCGCCAGACTGGAGGACACAGCAAAACATATTATCAACTTCTGTGAGGTTATAACATCGGCTTCTGCAAGATCAGTGTCTTCCAGATTTCAGTGGATTTTAAGTCTAATATTTGCAGATTTGGGAGGCTAAGTTACAATGGGTTTTTTAGAGAAAGCTACTTTTTCTTTTCATGTACAATGAAGTCCCAGTATGACTGCCTACTAGGACAGCCATTTGAAGGAAAGAAATAATACAGAAAAATGAGGTTTTGTACTGAATATACCCATTGAGGTATCATTTAGTTTTGCTTGTGATCTTGATTTATATACAGCTTTCTTGGTTGGATGTCTGAGGTACAAAACAGTAAAGTGATGTCTCTCAAGATCACCAAGTAGAACCTGAAATCTCTGTCTTTTCTTAGCTCCAACACAGACTGTATGACTCTGAGCTGGGAGATACATCGTCAGAGACCAGTTCTAAGTTTGTGTGAGAATATCAATTCCAAACCCAAAAGTCTGACACCAATAAATACAAAGCATTAAAATTTCCCCTTATAAGAAATTACTGCAATACAAAAGCAGTCTGATATTAAGACTTTAAAAGAAAAAACGTTAGTTACCAATTACCAACTATAATTAAACCAGATCTACTTAATATCTCTCTCTCCCATTTTTTTCTTTAAAAGAAAGAAGAATACTCTACTCTAATGCCTGGTGTATTATTTCATGGATCACTGCTGAATTGTAAGATATGAAATGGGTCAGTACTGCCCTTAAGAGGAAGTTAATGTCAGTAAGGCACAATTGTAACTGAGATGGTCAAAGGACAGAGAGGCAAAGTGCACAGAGTTAGGTAGCATATGCGGCGAGAACAGTAGATATGCTTGGAAAAAAAAATACAAACTCATTTTCAGGCTCGGGGTCCCATAAGCAAGTGCTAGTATAGTGTGTAAGAAACAAGCAAGTGCAGGTGAAGCTGGCAGGAAAGAAGATTCCCGTTCTAACATGAAAAGCATACAGAGCCTCCCGCTGCAGGCCAGCACCGAGTCTGCTCCTGGCACAAGAGCCTCTGAACACGCTTGGCACACAGCGTTCACGTGCATGTTTCACACCAAGGGATCTGGCACAGGCACCATGGCAGGTACGGCTCACCAGTGGAATCTCAAAGGACAAGAACAGTCAGGAGCTGCTGGGATTCACCCTGCTGAGATGCTGTGGCATTTTGGTGTCTGTTCTCAGTTGTCCATGCTTAGCCATGGGAAGCACTGGTTTGGGTCTCCTGAGGTAACTCCTTCCAAAACCTGGCAGACAGTAAAAGCATCCCCATACCTTTTTGGTGCTCGACGGACAATAGGCCACTTGTCCTTGTGAAGGTGAGGCCTTGTGAGGGTTGCCAAAACACACCCCACAGGAGGGATGATTTCTGTGGGTTTACGTTCAAGGAGTAGACCAGCCCAGGTTTCCACCTCCTCATAGGCTTAAAGATGAGCCAAAGCTGTGATTTGTGTATTTCTGTGTCATGCTTTTATGCATTTTGAAACCCATGGGGCACAAGAAAGTGAATTACAAAGTGCAATTCTAGCCTAAATTAAAAAACACATATATTTTTATTGCAGGTTAGCACCTAAACGCACATCCTGGATGCTAGAGCTGGGGATTCAACGTTCACAGCGAAATCCTATTTTCACAATCCTGGATGTGTTGTAGGCCTTAAAACACACTCTCCCTCTGTAAATCAATAGATTATAGTTATTCCAAGTCTGGATGTGGGGGTTTTTTTTTTGGTTTGGGGCTTTTTCCCAATACAGAATGACTTGCAACTTCATTAACTGTAGGCATACAGGTACATATGTTCCTAATGGTTTCTTCTGGAGACAATGTTTGGGAAACTCAAAGTGATTTCCTAACCATAATCACCCCTGCTTAGTCGGGATTGAGGAAGTTAAGTCACCTTACAACAGCAAGGTGACATTGGAGCTGAAGACAATTTCCCCCTCATTGTTATTCAGCCTGCTGGCTGTTTTACTGCTACCCAGTGTGAACTGGTCCCCTTACACCGGGGCTCTTAAAAATTAAATGAGATATCAATAATACAAACACTACGTGAATGTACGTTTTCTAGTATTTTACCCAACTTCTGCTCATTGTTAACACTGATGACAGATTTGGTAGTGAGATGCTCTGCTTCAACATACCTATGAAAGGACATATTCTTTCCTTACTTTCCCCCAGCACATGAGATAAAGATATGTTACAACGTCCTGCTATGCTGTCAAGCTGTGGACTGTCCCTCATTAGAGGTCCTTAAGAACAGGCTGAAGAAGTATTTGTTAAGAATGATATGGAGACAGAAAGGTTCAGCCTTGCAGAAAGGTTTTGGATTTGATTTTGCTGGCCTGGGTCTATGAATTCAGTGTCATGTAAACCGTAATGTCTGTCTTCTTTAATAGTTCTAATATTAATTAGGACAAAATCTAATTCACAAGCTGGAGCCGAATGAAGGAATTAACTAATAATGTATGATTAAACAATAGTAAGCAAGGTCATTGCTTGACTAAATATTCAGTAATCAGTGATTAGATTTTGTTGGTTGATCTCCTTAGAGGACCTGACTGGAGATGACCTCTTCTTTTAGATTAAATGTCTGCTCAGGCTGAGTTATTATTGATCAAGAAGCTGACCTTATTGCCAACACTGGCGTTCCCACATTACTAATCTCTTTGCATATGGTGTGCATGTAGTCGCTAGAAAACTTCAGGGAGACTCAGTCAAGTTGACGATTGCTTGGTTAATTAACAAGGTGCCATTTTTTGGTATTCCAGACTGGATTCTCTCTGCATTCTTAAAGAAATCACTCTTAGCATTCAACTAAAAAAGCAGGCAGAGAAAAAAGACTCCATAAAGCTTGCATTCTACAGAGTAAATCTTGCCCTGTTTCCTCAGACAAGGGGAATGAAGGGTGTTGTCCTCTCCCATAAGTGGAGGAAGGGTGCATTTTTGCCTCGTTACATCCTGCAAAGTGGTCTTAAGGCACAGAGTGGGAGAAGGTGCTTTGCAAAGTGTCAAGCACAAGATGGCTATCAGGGAGGCTTTTAGCTATCTCTGAGCTCCAACTGCTTGTCTCCAAATAGTTCATATGATCATGATAATGGGCAAGAATTTGTCTTTAGGACATAAGGTCATATATTCATCTTATATCTACTAACTTTCCAGCAGTTATACTCCTCCTAGGCTGCATGTTACCATAAAAGCAGTTAATATTAGTCTTCGTGCCCATCCTACAAAATCTTGCTATAACTCTTTCTCTAGAAGGTAGAACAGAACATTCTGTTCTCATTTGGAGAAAATGTCCAGCCATGCACCAGGCACATACTCTTGAGATTGTATCATCTTCAGAAGCATGTGGTCTTGTCTTCATGTCCAATGTCACATTCTCAGGAACAAACTCTCTTTTCAAAAGCCAACAGGGTTAAGTTAGTCAGGGTTTAAGGTATATTTGGAAAAAAAAACCAAACAAAAAAAAAACAAACAACAACAACAAAAAAACACAGGGCTATACAAAATCTCAACTAATTCTACAGATGCATGCAGCTGCAGTAAGAAACAACTTAAACCACCACAGAAGTCTGTTGATTCTAAGAAATTTTGCAAATTGTACAAATTCTGCCACTGAGTTCGCTCTCATTTATTGGAGTACTTCAGGAATAATAGCAGTTGTAACAACTCAGCTGTGACAATATAAAATTTGCATAATGTGATTTAGTTCCTTTATCTGTCTGGGATTTTTATACTGATTTCATCCGCAATATATGAGCATCCCTCTTGGCAATCTGCGCTCTGGCCTTTTCTAAATTCAAATTTACAGCACTTGCAGCAAGTGTTTGTTGCACAACCTGGGTCCAGGCAGACAAAAATACTTCAAGTGTCCAAGTAACCTGTTAGATCAGTCTCCTCTTTGCATTACCAGAACATTTGTACTTGAGTGGCACTGTCTGGAGCAATTTTGTGAAGATGCAACATGGCTGAAATGGCTCAACTAGTCTTTCTAGTCTACCTGAAAGCACAGAGTGAGCATACCATTGCTGAGAAGCGGCCTTTTCTGCTTTCTGTCAGAGCTGTCCTCTTCTGTCTCTTGCTTTCTTCAAATCAAGTTCCAAACTTCCTGTCTCTGATAATCATATAATAATATTCAAAGCCAGACTGGGATAAACGCAGAGCTCCAAGCAAGATTGAGAGGTCAATACTTTAAAAACAAACAAACAAACAAAAAACAGAAACAACAACAAACCCTCCTCTTGCCTAAATGGTACATATAGTTTTTGGGTATGCTTATTCTTTTTAACCTTAAATACAAGAGAAAAAAAAAAAAAGTCTTTTGGAAAGTTGCAATTTTGAAAAGCAGAGGACTTCAGCTCACATTCAGCTTCATGCTCAGACTCTGAATTAGCTGTCTGACTGCTGTTGTTCTGTGTATTTCAAGATTCAATCTTTAAAAAAATTTATGACAAGAGGAGCTTACTTGCATTGAGCAGTCATAAAAATGTGTTTTACTTTGGGACTGAAAGAACAATAGCCACAAGTTTTGAATAAATTTTTCAGAACTGAAATGATTGATACTCATGGTATGTATAAGATAAAAATCAGACGGATATTTGCTGATGTCAGTATAAAACATTCAGGGTGAATAACACGGGGATCAAAATGAAGGAAGAAGAGATACATTAGGCACTTTTTAAAGAAATAGTATTTCTCAGTTTACTGTAGCTACTGGCTTTGTTGACAGCTAATTCTAACAGCAGTGTTTAGGGAGAGTGGCACGGCTCGCCGTATCATGACAGCCTCTGCTTCAACAGTATGCACGTATATTTATAATGTACTACTTGCAAAAGGTCAAAAATCATAATAGTTTGTCCTTAACAGGGCCAGTTTCTCCAAGATTATCATCTCAACACAAAGACACTCCCAGATTTCTCCTTTAGGTGTAGATTTATTAAGAGACCAATGGGGATTGTGGCCTGCCCATTAGCTTTGCCCACTGCAGCGCATGGTCCCACTTCACATGTGTGTGAAGACATCTGTAGAGCACCTCCTCTGAGCTGCTTCTGCGCAGAGGTCTTGGCTATACCCACCCCACCTCTCGTCATGAGCCAGCATTGCTTCCCTGGGACTCTGTTAGATGTAATAAAGATGAGCATGGCACGGCACAGCATTTTTTTCTCCAGGCAATGCCAGACCTGGTGACGATGTCATTAACTTTTGCTTCTCAATCATTTAGTTGCAATAATTTCTAAACCAAAGCATGTGCCTCATTACAAATGAGGACAGAAACGGTGAAAGGAAGTTGCGGTTTTCCTGGCCAAAGCAGCACGGTTTGCAAGTGCATACATTACATGCTGTGTGACCCTTGTAAAGAAATGGTCATGAAAAATAATACAGGTATTTTAAAATAAGTCAGGGAAAGAATTCATCTGAATTCTAGAACTACACAACAGGTCATGTGTTTACATCTGTAGAAATATTTACTCTTGTTAAACAAAGAAAGGCAGAGTTTGCAAGCACAATAAACAAAGTTTTTAATTCAATAGACTGCTCTGTAAGTGAAGACCCCAATTCTTTAGCACTCTTTATCTTGCATTCATCTAGTTACCTAGATGACACACTCAAGGCACTCTTCCTGTGCCTTGAAACAAATAAAGATTTTCTTTAATGGAAATTTAGGACCCCTCTATGGCTTGCTGTTGCATTTGCTCTCATAAAACAAGGAAGATTTAAAATATTTTTTTATTGAAACGAATGTCCAAATAAGTATCAATTTCAAATTTCTAAATAAATTCTCAAATTCATAATTTTACAAATAAAATTTTAATTTGCTGTCATGGAAAGTGTTCTCACATGTTAACTGTGCATTTTGGACAATCACTCTACAGCAGCACTAGAAGGAATAAAAGCTGGTTCCTCTTAATTTACAAGTTTGTTGTGCATTAAAACAGCCACTGTAGGTCAATTCTTAAAATTAGAGAAATGTAGGTTTTTGCTTTTTGTTCATGAGTCCTTTTTAAATTGTTAGGAAAAGGAGAGTAGCATTTTTTGGGGGTAGCAAGAAGAGTTTAATTTAATTCCAATGTTTATATTACTTTGTTTCAAAAAAATTAAGGAAATTCCTAACTGAGGAATTGTTTCAAAAAACAAAATTCATAGAAAAATGTTAGAATGAAATATTTACATCATCCCCTTTTCTGGAAGATAAATCAGTAACCCCTTCACTGAAATCTTTGATCAATACAGATTTCTTCTTCAGTGGGGAAAAAAAAAAGCATTTTGGCTGAAAAATACCATCTGCATCTGTAGTTATACCTCTTACTATACCTGTCCTCACTCCTGAGCACACAACAGAAGTGTAAAAACCTATGCACTGTGCATAAAGTGGCTTTATCAGGTCTGCTCAAAGAGGGACCAAGGGGAAGAAGACACAGAGAATGCTCCTTTCGGTGCATGCATTTGCACTGAGAACGGGCTGCTGCCTCCTCCTCCTGAAGACACTGGCCATGGCAACACAGTGCATGAACCCTAGGGCTCACAAGTGTCCCCTGAGACCCGGCACCTCAGCTACACCTTTCTTACAACTTTCCCTTTCATTTAGCACCACAGGAAACCAAGGAGGCCAGGGAATGGTTTTTACTCACAGCCTAAATGCAGACAGCAGGTACTCAGAGCTAGGTAGGTGCACCTTGGAGTAAGGTTGCCTGAAGGCTGCCCCCCTCCCACCCACAAGTCACTCTGCAGAGACAAAGTAAATGCCAAACAACAGGAGACTCTTACAAGACATAAACTCAAAACTCTCTGTCTCACAAAAAAATTGGGAGCTAAAACTCTTAGGCAACTTTCTGCTGAACATTTGTTTATTACCTAAGACACAGCTCTGGCTGGTAATTGCTGCTAGATACACGTTTTTTTAAACAATAAAAAGCTGCTTAAAAATAATAAAGATGGCCTGGAGAGAAGTACTGATTTGATTATTTTATTCCTTTGAGAACAACCTGAGTTTAATCTACCAATGCTCTGGTATAGATATTTTTAATGCGTTTATTTTTAGATATGTTAACACAGAACATATTGTTTTTAAAGTTATACCTCTGTGGGAACTAGAGGATGTCTAACAGAAAATAAAACAACTATACAGCATTCTCTTGAATAATTTTCAACCCTGTGAGGTAGAGAACTTCCTCCAAATTCAATGTCATAAGCAGACTGCAGAGGACACTAACAGTGAATTATCTCCAAGCCTAGAAGCAAAGTAAGGGGTTAAATGCGAGAAGTCTGAAGAGACAGATGTTTATCTGAAAAAGTCACTGAATAAATATGAGGCAAGCTGTACCTTTCTGCTGACCTCCTAAGTGGTGGGGATTGGGAAGGAAAACAACAGGAAGAAATTCAAACAAAATTAACTCTTATAAAATAGTAAAATTATTCAGAAGGTGTGGAGGAATGCTAATGCTTTCAAACACATCTGCCTTTCATGTTACCCTTGAGCAACTACGGAAAGGTCATACACCATACAGGCAAGCATCTGGAGTCTGCTTCTCTGAACAGCCCCTGTCTCCTTGTGCCCTACTAGCTGGAATCAATCCTCATGATCTCTTGTTTGCGATAAAGTGCTAATATCAAGAGCACCAAGTGACCTAAAAGGCATGGTAGCCCCATCTCGAGTATGCCCCTGGGAATGAGACAGAGTCCTGGAGAGGAGACCCTCCAAAGCTACAGGCAACCCTAGAACAAAAGGGAGGGAAGCAACCCAAATGGTAAATTAGGAAAGCTCTGCAGATCAGAGCACTGGGAAACTCATCTGCCTTTCTGTGCTAACCAAGAGGAAAAATACCACAGAGGCTCAGCCCTCCTGAGCTCTGGGGAATTGTCCCACTTTCAGTGAATTGTTCTAATCCCAGCTTTGGGATCCTTCTTGAGAGTCACCAGTTGCAGTTCGCGTTTCTAAGCCAGGACACACTCAGGTGTTGTGTAAAGGATGTTTCAGTCCCGCATGGACTGAATGGCAGCTCAGGGCAGCAAGCACTTAACATGGCAGGATCAGAGGAAGGTATTAGCCTGTGGAGCAGGCTGAGCACGTAAAATACTCTAACAGCCTTTGTGGCAAAGGCAGCTGGTCAGGCAAAAGTATCCCACAGATTGGATTTGAATCACAGGGCCAGCTGAAGGCCATTATGTGGTCAGGCATATATGTGTCTATAGGGACAGGCAGTATGAGGGGATAGGGGAAAAAAAAAAAAAAGCTAGTTTATAGCCACCTTCTCTGAGTGCTGTACAAAGGACTCCACAACAGCATCCCATGAAGGGGTGAGTAGAGAAATTTCTTTTCACAGGCAGCTCAAGAATTTCACAAAGATGTCTAAAAGTGCTATAGTTAACTCACAGTCATTCTGATATTAATTCCACATGTGGGAGAAGAAGACTAGGCTTACCTTTACCTCGCCCTTTTAGTTTTGTTTTGTTGTTGTTTTTTTAAATAAGCTATTACTGAAACTTGCATTCACTACTGGAAGAGAAGCAGGGAAACCACAGCTGAATGGCAAATTGATTTATTTTCTTTGGGGGGTTAGAAATTCATCATGGCTCATCATTAAAAGTGTTTTCCAGTCTAACTTTTGGTTTCTGATATCATTCAAGACCGTGTCAGCATCTTAAGGGATGCTCTTAGATAGATGTCCGATTGCACTCTCCTTTCATTTTCCCTCAGCTTTTATTTGAGTTCTGCGAGAAAGTGATGCCTCTATTGGCTTATGATAGAAGGAAAGCTTTTAGCTCTTTTCTTTACAAATTCCATTCTGAATTCCCATTTAAATAAGCTGAACTAAGACAGCAAAGTGATCAAGTGTTGCTTAAGAAGCTGTATTTTATGAGCAGGGAGTACAGCTAAGAAAGACCTATGTAAGAATAGATACAGATCTATAAAAACCAGGCTCCTCCAGCAGAATAGATTACAAGAAATACACAAGTTTCTAGTGGAAACTGAAGCAAATAGTGAGAGGGAGAAAAGCCTGGGATAACATCAAGATGTCTGAAGAGGCTGTACATCCTGATTTAGGCTGGAAGTAAAAAATAGCCAATGCCCTTCCACGTTAATGAACGTTTTGCACAAGGGCAAAGACAGGCCATCATGACGCTGCAAGCAGAAGGCTCTGACTGACAGCCCAGCTGAGCAAGCACTGGGCTGGGCACCCGGAGCCGGTTGCTGCAACCCCCCCGGCCCTGGCCAGCGGGGTCTGCCCCTAGAGCTGTCCGCCCCACCATCACCGGGGGGTACAGCTACCCCGCTGCACCCCAGCACTGGCCTGGCATGGAGGAGAAACACAGCAACACACCCACACATGTTGGTTGTGTTGTGTGTGTGTGTGTGTCCCCCAATCTCATGACCCTGAATATTTTGCAGTTATGTCAGAAAATAGTTAGTTTGTTGTTTCAATCTTAATTTTTGCTCCATTCCTCTCTCATCAGGCTGATAACAGCAGTCCTTTTCCAAAGAGTGAGCCTCTTAATAAAATCAGGAGGCAGCTCATCGTGTTCTGGCTTTTTGTAAAACTTCCTTGGTGTGTGTATATATATATTTAAGTCCTTGACAAATTTGGACTCCATTGGAGCAGTAAGAAAGCTAAAGTCAAATTAATCAGAATAGATTCCCTAGATGAGACAGTCATTGCTGCTGAGCAAACCTTTAGGGAGAAAAGTTGTCCTTGAAAAATATTTGATGAAGCTGCTGCACCAAGAAAAGGGCTAAATCTATGAATAAAACAGCCACAGAGAGCTCCAGGGGCCCATAGGCTCAGTTTGTTAAGCAGCAAGAGTCAAGGGAGAAAAGGGAGAAGGAAAGAGGCTGATACGGAGAATTTCATTATATACAGCAACTCAAAACACCTCCAAACCCAGAGCAATCTAGAGGTCTGTCCCACCAAGCCCAAGAATCAGAAACAATGCTTTTCCCCAAGGTATCCCTTGAGCTAGTCAAAGCATTTAGATCCCTTGGGTAGGTGGCAAGGAAGCAGAAGGAAATTTTCTTCCTAATCATATTCTGAAACACTGGTTTCTCTGGAGGCTCTGCCTCTAGTCCACAGGCAGAAATAGAAGCAGAGGTGCCAGAGGTGCTTTCCAGGTCAGGATCCATCCTGGGGACACCCACTCCTCCCACCCTGACCGTGACTTTTGCTCAAATGCAGCTTGGTGGGGGAGGACTCCTGTGCCATCCATAATTGACATCAGATTCAGTTCACCTATACTGAAAGCAGCGCAAGGGACCATCATGCAGTTAGACCAGGATATCAAGAATCCCCCATCTGTCAATCTCCCTCTGTGAAGCATGCAAACAAATCTTTTTTTTTTTCTTTTACGTTTAACATCTCTGTAAAGCTCAAGTCCTGTACTTCTTCATACAATGTGAACCTTCAAATTTGACAGGCTGGAGTGATTTGACTTGAACAAATTGAAAGCCAGTAATTGAAGATCAATGCACTTGGGTACATCAAAGATCCAGCTGACCCAGTAACCTGTCTCTAGCTGTCCAGCAGCAAAGTCAGGGGAAGAGGACAAGAACAGTGCAAGTTTTTAGTGATAAACCTTCAGACTGCTCCCTCACACCCTCCCCCCCCAGCAATTTGTAGCTTGGGGATATTATGAACCAAAGGCAATGTATCTGTGTATAGTGAGACCTACTTTGTCTTCCTACTCCCAGGAGCTTGCTCATTTACTTAGGGACCCAAATGAATTTTTGGTTTATGCAACACCCTGTGGCAAGAAGTTGCATTACTTTATTCTCTATTTTGATCTGTGCCACTTAATAATTTTATAGATGTGTATCTTCTCCCTTTATCAGCCATCACTTTTCCAGATTGAAGTCTTCCCCTTTTATACTTTCCTCAATTTTCAATCATCCAGCCAAGTAACTGAAACAAACCCACACCACTCAGGGAACTAAACACACACTTCTGCTAACAAATATTTGGTTGAAGGGGCAGCTGGGGGAAAAAAAAAAATAAAGCTTTCCAGGGGTTTCCTAAGTGAAATATGGTTTAAGTAAAGCAGCACTGAATACCTATAGGTTATAGGCTTTTTTTTCATCTTTGAAAAAATTAATCACAAGAACTAAACACCTTATTACAAAGAGTACCCCCGGTCCTAGAAGTAAAATATAAAATACTAGGGCAAAAGGCAGCACTTGATGACTGGGGGAGAGTTTGAGGTAACCTGTCATTTAAGCAGTCAGTTTGTTCTCTGCCTGTTATTATAAAGTTTTGCACTTTAACAGTAACAATAATAGGCTTTACCAGGGGCGTTTGTCAGCCCTCTTTTCATGTAAGACAAATTATGTCCTTGGGGGAATACCATTTTTATATCATCTCTATGGCCATTAATAATTCCATTTTCTTCAGAATCAGCCTTTAAAGCCAGCTCTACCACCTACACAGCTCTTCAGCACATAGTTCCCCACAGATATGTTGGTCTCACCTTTATGAGTGCCATGGCAAAGATGGCAACGATGAATAATCACTGCTTGGGTGCCCCACACAGCACCAAACGTAGATGAGGGTGAGCACCACCAACTCCCACTGAAGCCAGTCAGACACTGTCACAGGTGTCCTTGTGGGCAATGGGAGAAATACTCCTCAGAGATGATTAGGATGTTCAAAAAGAGCTGTACTACCACTAGTTTCACTGGGTGCTGTAGAGTACGGGCCTTTTTCTGACTCAAGCGATGTATTAACACTCTGCCTGCACCCTAAGAAGAATTATATGTCCATTGCTTAGGAAAAACAAATGTGATGGCATATTTAGTAGGCTATATTCATCTCTAATTTAATTTTTTTTCTATGACTCAGTGAAATAAAATAAATGCAACCTCACACCCACCTTGGAATGCACTGGGACAAGTTGAGATCGCAGAAAGCCTCTCTGTCACTGTATCCTCTGATCTCTCACCACTAGGGACTTCCAAAGGACAGTGTGGGGATGTCTAGAATTTACTTGGCAGTAACTGAAGTGATTAATTTAGTCGTGAGACCAACACACACATTTTTATCTGACTAAGTCAAGCCCACTTAACTGAGTTTTCTCCATTAATTCTAAATCTTCTGTTAGATATCACTTTCATCTCCTTCTGTGCTAATAAAGTAGCTTTATCATTGCTCTCTGAGCAAATAGAATGTGCACAACTATACAGGTTTGGTTGTGGGGGTTTTTTTTTTGGAGGAGAAGACACTATGTATCCAAAAACCTGCATACTAATACTGCCAGACAGAAGCAGGGACAGGTTCACTGGGTATTTGGATAGCGATACTACCAGATACAGTTTACTAACAAGCACCTAACCCAAATATATATAATGATTCTGGATAGCATGAATAATTAAGTATATGGATTGTTTTCTATGCAATTTAACTCCGTTTTTCCTTCATCTACCCAGCTTTGTCTGGTAAGAAACACTACCTTCTCGATGCCTTTCTCTGTGGGCTGTGTAGCAGTGCTGGACTGTGTGCTGCCCCTCAGCTACCCCACAGACTGAGGGGCTTCAAGGGGGATTTTTAACTGTTATTTCAGGGAAGTTATTCCCACATATGGTTTATAAAGCACTCTGAGATCCTAAGGGATGAAAGGTGCTATATAAATGCAAATCGTTGCTGTTGATATGCATGAACCATAGCCAGGTTTTAAACTAGACTGACTATGAAAAATGCCATTCCTCCCGACCTTTCCTGATGAGAACCACTGTGATTAGAAAATTTCTAAACTGTTTGGACATAAAGACAAACTCCAGTTCAAATTCTCTGGAAGGTAATAGCTATATACACAGTGAGCAGATGAGTTAAGGGAATAATAATTTAACAAAATACTCCCTGACTTAAGGCAACACTGATAAGACACCAGCCTCCAGGCCAAGGAACGTGGGCTCTCAATTTGACCCTGTACTAGATTCTAGGACAACCGGGAGGAAATCCGCTCACTGTTCTGTGCTTCTGTTCCTAACTCTCCTCCTCCCTCACCCACCATCTGCTTTGTCTGTCCATATGGTATGTGTCTATCTACATTGCAAATTGTCTCTAGCTCACTGTTGGTACAGTGCTTACCCAAATCTCATCCTCAAAGTTTCCAAGTGAACCAAGAGGGCTAAGTAGATGCAACTGCATCAGGTGCCCAGGCAAGCCTGTGTAAATTGGATGGTGCTAAAGGGGGAAGAAAAGTGGAAAGTGGGGCCATGGTCCTTCAGTCTACCAGCTTCTTCCTCCCAAGTAAATATTCAGATGCTTTACAGTAATATTTTGAGAAATTTGAGCTAGCTCAGAGTTAATTAGCTGGGGCAGAGCATTGCATTAATATAGCTGTATTGCCTCAGGTGTAGGCTAGATTACGCAGAACCAGCCTGGGAATGACAGCATAACTGCACTGGGTTTTGAAGAGTTATCCTCAGTATTCGCTAAGAAAAAAATTATACAGAACAAAGAAACTGAGGAAGAAGCTCAATATCTGCCTTCACTTATGAACTTGGAAGGGTTTTCTTTTTAGTCAGGCCTAAAAGTGTAAAGCCTCCTCCACTGTCTTCCCCACTGGATTTGGGCAGATTATCTTCTCCAGTAACCAACTCAAGAAAAAGTACAGTCCTGTTCATCTTGCTACCTGGATTTCTTGAATCAGATTTGAAAAGTTGAAAAATCTTTGGGCTCCACAGCACCACCCTCTGTGCCTTTCTCCAGCAGTCTCCAACACAGCTGATTTGTGCACACTTATGAAACCTGCTTTGTTTAATGTCCTCCTACTCTATTAACCAAGCAAATATGGAGCCTGTGGATCTGACTGCCATTGGAGGAAGTTGAATATGGACATCAAGAGACACCAAAGTAATTGTGTCACACCTGTTTGCCTGTTTTCTGGTCTCTCACTATGATGAATCTTTTAACAGAAATCACAGCTTTAGCCAGGTGTGACAGCTGTAGAAACAAGGGCAAAATGATGGCAGTCATAGCTAGTAATAAAAGGAATGTAGATATCTTTTATGCAGTTTCACTATTGAAAGTGCTTTTTTCCTGTATTAGCGCACAAGGTACTACCAGGGTTTTTTAGCAGACATTTTATTTTGAAATAAAGTGGTGACTGAGCAGTTAATGCCAGGAGTTAAGAAGATGGACTTCCACCCTTTTTTTTTAAATATGGGAAGGTGCAAACCTTCTAAACAGAAACCCCGTAAGGGCTATCTTCAGCCCAATCTAATTTCGTGAGGAGTTACACACACCGTTGTAGAAGTGAGCAAGACTGCAGCAAAGCAGATGTTGGCTCTTTTTGGTCCAAAGTAAGAACAGAGAGTCCTATTCAGCCTAATAGCCTGTTCCCACTGCATTGATTCAACCTTTTCTGGACAATTCTTCCACAAGAAATTATGAAGTGTGAAATTAATCTTGGAAAGACTGTAGAAACCTGTCACTCCATACTGGACATAAATCCCTCTCATTCACAAATGTGCTTTTTGGTATTGGCACAAAGTATCTCTCAGTGTCCCAGGCTTGCACAAAATTGGAAGTCAGACACTGAGAAGACCAAACATACTGTGATCTTGTGATGCACCCAGTTTAAAATTAGGCTGAGATTTATTCCCCCCCACCCCCACCGTGAAAAATAGTCTTTTCCCTCTTTGGGCAGTCCCTAACACTGCTACCTCACATACAGTGGTGATTACTCTCTGGCTAACTGTAAGAGCTATCTGCAAGCCTACTTCTAGCATGAAACACTGTCTGGTAAAATTATTTCATTGGAAACTCAGAGGTATCAAGAAAAATACTGTGAGAACATGTAAATCATTTTAATCATAAACCACATCTTTTTTGCAAGTAACACAGAGAAGATACTTCTTCTGGAGTCCAACCCTACAGCTAGGCACTACTCAGTCTTCCAGTGAAATCAAGCTTTTACAAAAAAAAAAAAAAAAAAAAAAAAGGAGGGAAGTAGTTGGGCCTCAGATGCTATCTGGAAAACCAGATCAACCCGAGTTAAAAAGAAAGTAACTACAGAAGGTAGTTCTGGTAGAGTCCAGATTGGGATTAAAAGATTAAAATTAATTTATATATTCAACCAGATAAAGCTAGAACATTCTCATTTACAGAAGTGACCAACAACACAATTACACGGTATTTTTACAAGACTTTATCTAATTTCAAAGTGAGTCCAGTGACACTTGAGATTAATACTATTTCCAAATTAACATGCATATGAAAAAAAAATTTACTCTAAAGTGAAACACTGTAAGGTACCTCAAAAATAAATTTGCAGCTTGTTTAGCTTCTGAATAACTCTCAGGTGATCAAGAAATTTTTCCACTCATTACAGGTTTATGTATATAACCCTTAGATAGAGGCAAAAGACTGGAATAAACTGTGAGGACAACCTGAGAAGAAAAACACAAGCCTCATCACCAAATCCGTTTCTTGCCTTTGTCTATCATGGAAAAAAAAAAAAAAAAAAAGAATCAGGGTTCCAGGGTTCTACTTGAAGAAATGTCCTGCACTTACTGGACACCCTCTAAGCTACTCTAACAGCACCTGAGAAAGTATACACAATTTACTTTCACAATTTGTTTTTTTCCAAATATTGTCCACTGGATTGTGTGCAGTTGAATTTCATTATATTCCAAGGTGATGCACTTCAACAGAATCAATGATAATATGAAACTAACTCTGTTCTTGCAATGTGTTACTACATCAACAGGTACATACCAGCATATCTCACCAGAAAACACCAAGTTGCTTTACTCTTTTTTTATGAAGTTGAATACACACAGTTCTGTAGAGCACGTAGCTCATGTAGCCATAAAGTGCACACAGCTGAGTCAGAAACATTTTTTTCTAGGAATTTTCAAAAGTAAGTGTTTTCCTCATACATCATATTTATTTTTTCCTTTTTTCTCTTTTTCAGTGCTATTTTATATGATTACAAACAGATGAAAACCTCATGTTATTAAAAGAAAAAAAAGAGGTACAAATCAGAAAAGTCAGAGGAAAAGATGAGCAAAACAGAATTGTGAGAAGACTTGAATTTCAGATCATCAGCCCATCTGTAGGCCCTTACTTTTCAAAGGGAAGAATTAGAGTCTTGTCTTCCTACCTGTGACATAAAAAGTGTATTAATCACAGCTTATTGCTGGTCTGATTCTGAAGACACAAGCACAATTCATATTGCCTTAAGTGGGATATGCTGAAGTTACTGTCAGAAGTAAACCACTGAATATCTCCTGTTTTTCTTTACGTTTCTATAAGAGCACTATTTTTCTTCAGCTTGATAATAGAAAAAAATGTATTTGTTTAGTCTAGATCAAAATTGCTTCTTTTATTCTTCCAATGAATACATATTCTTCATTTTCTTTACTGGCATGATATAGGAGACGTCTTTGTTCAATCTATTGATATAAACCCAATGATTCCATGTGCTGACTGCAGGATTCACCAAAGTTAGAGCTTAGCAAAAAACTTTCCTGATGAACGGGTTATTAATTTAAAACTCCATTTCAACTTGAGATTCTCCAGTTCTGAATTCTAATCTAAATAAAGAAGGATATTTTTATTTGTTGTTTCAACCTTTATTAAGTTAAATATTTCTAATAGTTCTACTTCTTTTTTTTATTAATTTGGTGGTTCAAGATACCATGTAATTCAATCGTGTCATTAGAAAAAGCCTAAAAGCCAAAAGAAGGCTATACCTCTCCAGTGCCAAGAGCCAACTGCATGCATGTGTCCAGCTACTGAAACTCAGCTGGTACACGGGTACTGGTTAAATCAAAGGGTAACTCACATATCTGTGCCTTCAGGCTCCTGCCTTCTTAATTCATTCTCCTGTGTCTTCTTCATCTTTCACACATAATTACATAACTATTTTCACATCTACAAAAGAAGGCCCTCCATCTTTTACGTACAGAAGCTTAATACATGTGCCTTAAGCTAATGCCTGTCCACTTAGCAAAGACAGATCCAGAAATAATAATGTATGATAACAGTTACTGTAGCATGTATATGACCCAAACAAAATCAGGGCCACACTGTGCTAGATCCTCTGCAAACAGTAGAAGACGGCCACAGATTTAAGCTATGTTAAGGGATGACCAAACAGGATGGTTGTAAACTTCTGAACAAAGAGAAATAAAAATGAGTTGCTGAATGGTAAGGATTAAGTCAAGTGCAGAATCAAGCACAAACCCAGGTCTACAGAACCCTAATCCTAATAATTAAAGATGACCTATTTTCCATGGTGAAGAGGCTTATAACAAATAGGGTTTGTACTTCTGGGTAGGGTGCATCTTCTGTTGTTAGCCATGCAATGATATGCTGCTTCACAGCTCAGAAGGTGGAAACATGTAATTTCTTCCTTTATGAGGAGCATTCTGACATCCTATAAAAATATTCTTCAATCCATACCATAAAGGTCACGGGAACATATGCTGCAAAAACATGTAATTATTCAACATCTGAAATGACTGAGGAATTTATTGGTATTTTTCTTCAACTGAGTATCTTTCTCTTTTTTGCTCATGGTTAGTGAACAGTTATTGCAAGTTGATGAATCTGATTGCATGAGCACTATTTAAATTTCTTGAACTATTCTAGCTGACAAACAGCTGTTTGTAGTGTAGGATTTAGAGACAAGCTTATTCTATGACAGAATGTAAATTACTTAATTTTCCTCCCCTTTTCCTAACTAAACTTTTTGCTGCCACCCCTTTCACCATCCCACAATCTCTTCTAACAAAATGCCTTCACATAGAATGAAGACCTTGCAGCCCAGAACACTGGGTCTTTTTGCTCCAGTGCTGAGCAGATTTGTCATCTCTCTGTAAAGTAGTTCGCAACAGCATCCATTCATGTGTTAAAAGAAAAAAAATCTTTTTTTTCCTCCCTGAATAGCATACTTTACAAGTTACTGCATACATCAGGTTGAGCAAATGTTATGTTATTGCCCTTAAAAGATTTATGTGTTTGTGGCAAGAAGTGTAAAGATTATTAATTTCTTCACTTTATTACCCTTGCTCTGTAATTCCTAGCTGAAAGACGCTGGCTATTACCATAGTCTGTAATGCTATGGTAAATATGACTGATTCACCCCAAGCTTGGTAAAGATTGATTGCAGATATTCAACTGCATGACCTGAGAACTTGCCTTACATGTTTTATTTAGGCTACGTAACACATGGAGCCACAGCTGGGTTTGCTGAAGCACCACAATATATTACGTTGTTTGACCTATTAAAAAAATCCCTGTGCAGAAGTGGGGAAGAGTAAAAAAACACAAGTGAATGTCTGCTGAAAATTACAATATCCAGAAGGTAAGCTGCAAAGAAGAGAGTCAAGCTTCGAAGTCTAGTATATGAAATGGATAAGGATGTCAATGTGAGTCAACAGCTGCCAGTCCAGAAGGAGGTAGTAGTGGTGTTCATATTTCCAAAGCCTTCTCCCTTCCCCAAGATTTATTGTATTTTGAGCCAGAAATAAAAAAAATCATTTTATAATGCACAGTTTGGATTTCACAGGTGAAACAGTTCTGCCTTCTAACGTAGACCACTGTTGGCCGCATCTCCTCCTAATTTGTACTTGTCTATTTTGCCTTTAAGCATGATAAGCCAGTCTATGCTGTGCTAGTAATAAGTTTTGGGACGGCAGCGTGGTTAATACAATGTCTTATTTTACTGATTTTGAGAAATATGGCTTCCCATTCTTTTTTGAGATGAGTCCCTAGGAGGCAGAAGAAATATTAGAGGGACAGTCAAGATAGTACGTCTTCCCTGGAGTCAATTGGTATCTGCTGCAGGATTATCCAAAATAGTTCAAGTGCCACATTACAGCCCTACTGTCACAGATCATCTTCCCTCCCACTAAATTTTTTATCTAATTCTATCTGGCCATATCACAGCGTGAAGATCTTACTACCTAGAAAGCATTCCAGAAATGAATTTCAATTATAAGTAGACTCTATTTGTTCTGTCATCTGGGTGCATTTCTCATGGCTTGTCAGAGAGAAGAAAAAAAAAAAAAAAAAAAAGACTGTGGAATTACAAATTGCCATTTAATTAATTTAATTGCATTTGTGTTCATAAGTACCAGGGAGAAGCAGGTGGCTTTGTTTTATATGATTTTGTTTTGCACTCAGCTAACAAACAAAAACTATTTTCAAAAATTCAGTGTCTAGTCTTCATTTTTTGTAGTACAAATATTATTCACAAATTAAAATGGTAAAATGTGTTTTCATGTGAAGAGGAGTGCAAATGCATGCGGTCCAATACACAGCAACCATTTCCGCTGCTGCTTTGGAACTCAACAAGTGTGCCCAGAAATCCACCAAAACCAGGGTTATGGAAGAAGTTGTGTGTCTGGGCTTGATCTCTCAGAGCAGACTAGTAGAGAACTGCAGGATACACTGAAGAACACATCTGCACTGCAGAGCAGGAGCAGCCATGGAGAGCTCTTTTACAGAATGTCTAAACAGAAAGTTCTCTATAGACATGCATCTGCACCATAGTCTTGCTTCCCCTAACTCAACAGTAAAACTCCATAGAGTTGCTGTTTAGCCAACACATACTTTCTAGATAATAAAAGCTTACTTGTGAATCACTTCAAATCCTTTGTTCTATTTGTATTTTGTAACTATGATTTTTACTTACTTTTATGTCATCTATTTGTTATATACCCTAAAATCTACGACACAATTCTTCCCCTACAGGGATATGCACTTGACAGGACTGGGATCTGACATTGTAAACTATGACTACAACATCATGTAAGACCCAGTGCTGTCTCTTGCTGAGCATCCTTATCTCCTTACACAGCTGGAACTGTTCCAAGGCTTAATACAGAGAATCCCAGCATAAGGCATAGAAGCTCTGTTATGCATCATATCCAAGTATTGAAGGCATTCCTAAAAAAAGGGAAGAGTAGGGATGAGAAAGAAAAGCAGGAAATGAAGGCAACTGCACAGTCCTTTTGCTTTCTTGTGGTTTTCCACATGGGAATGAGGTACTGGAGAGTTGGAGACAGTCTGTAGTGCTGCATTAGGGATGCAGGAAGTGTTACTTCAGAGCAGAAAAGTGAGATTTCAGGTCTACACAGAGCAAGAAATGTGAGTGAGCATCCCCTTACCAACTGCCTCCCTGTTGTGGCTTAGTCCCAGCCAGCAACTAAGCACCACGCAGCCGCTTGCTCACTCCTCCCTTCCTCAGATGGTTGTTTTGATGCTCTTCAGTGGCCTGACTCTTGGGTACGTGAGCATCTACATGATGTACTTTTACAATCAGATTCTCTAATCGGACAGCAATATCTTGCCATAATTCAGCAGCCCAGATGGGCTTGCCTCTGCGCTGCCAGTTGTTCTGCTTCCATTACTGTAGCCACCCCCCTAGAACATTTGCCACCATCCATGAGTCAGTATAAAGATAGAGTATTGGCCACTTTTCTCATTCAGCAATATCTAAAGCCAGCTTTAGATGGCTTTCACCTCCGCAAACTGATTTTATTCACCTTGTCCTTCAGCAGCTTCTGCGACTCATCGTATAGGGCTCCATACAGCAGCTTTCCACCTTCGATGTTTGCCTACAATATGACAGAACCCATCAGTAAACAGGGCATATTGCCTTTCGTTCTCTGGCAGTTCATTATATGGTGGAGCTTCTTCAGCCCGCATCACCTCCTCTTCTGGCGATATTCCAAAACCTTTTCCTTCTGGCCAGTCCATGATCACTTCCAAGATTCCTGGGCAATTGGGGTTTCCTATTTGAGCTTGCTGTGTGATAAGCGCGACCCACTTACTCCACATAGCATCAGTCGCATGATGTGTAGACGGATGGACCTCTACACACTCCCTTTGAACATCCAGCCCAGCACCGACAGTCAGGGTGCCAGGAGAAGCTGTGTTTCAGTACCACCCACTTCTGAGGCAGCTCGAACTCCTTCATATGCTGCCAATATCTCCTTTTCAGTTGGAGTATAGCGGGACTCAGATCCCCTATATCCTCGACTCCAAATCTCTCCTGGTGCCTTCTGCCAGAGACTCCAGGTAGGGCCATTCTCCCTGGCTGCCATGTAGAGCACATTTTTAACATCTTGTCCTGTCTGGACTGGCCTGAGGGCTACAGCATGAACCATCTCCTGTTTAATTTGTTCAAAGGCTTGTC
>NW_010529668.1:0-409 GCF_000687285.1 Phaethon lepturus
CCTGCGGCGCCCGCTGCGTGCGGCGCGGAGAGGGCGCTGGGCCGTGTGAGCGGGGGAGGAGGAGGAGCGGGGGGAGGTTGGGTCCTGCCCGCTGGTTTTGATTTCGTATCGGTGTGGGAAACGCTTGTCCTGCAGCCAGAAGGGAGCTGGCCTTAGACGGTAAACTTGGCTGGCAAGGGTTTAATACATCCTTTGGAAGCCTTGCGCGATCCCGCTGATTATTTTTTTTTTCTTTTGTAGGATTAAAAGCGTAAGGTGTTACAACTGTGGGCCACACTTGCTTTGCTTGTTTATTTTTCAGAGGTCCTGTTGGTATCTTGGTTTGTACGTTACGGTTAAAATATGTACTTTTTCCTCTCAGTTTATTGTAGTTTGCCGTTCTGAGGTTATGGCTGGTGTGGGGTCAATA
>NW_010529668.1:426-21030 GCF_000687285.1 Phaethon lepturus
AGTCATTACTTATTTATGTTTCTAGTAACACAGTTCTAATGAATGCAAAGAATCTATCCTGGCGATACATTTTTCTTCAGCGAGGATTTCTGTAATCTTTAATTCATGGTGTGATAAGTACATAAAATGAGTTTCCTTGGTCATCTTTAGATACAAGCGAAGGGCCGGGCGATGAGCTGCCTGCTCATAGACGGGAGCAGCTTCTGCGTCGCGCAGTTTGAGTGGCTGTTGGGTAGCAGAAGCGAAGGGTTCGTTCTGTTTGCACGTGGTGGGCTGCCTCAAGCGAGAAGGTCATCGTATCGTCCTGCTGGTTCGTGTCAGGTAGCGCCTTGGTCAGCCGGGTGCAAATCGATGGCTCCGCTGGCAGAGCAGGAGCGCTGCCTGCGAGCGCGTGGGTGAAAACTCGACCCCCGTGATGGCCCAGAGTTAGTGTAGGTGTGGAAGAACGTAAGTGGAGGGAACGTGCTCGGCTCCGTCCGGGCTGCGAACCCCACGGTTTGGCGTGCGGGAGGAGGTAGCAGCTGTCGGGGGTGCCAGGGCTCCCTGCGTGCGGAGCGGCAGGGCGCTGGCTGCGTAAACAAACCTGGCGCGGGGGAAAGGGAGAAGGCAAACTGTGACATCCTCCCCGCTCCAGGAGCAGCAGGCCAGAGTGCTGTCCCTCACCTGGGTCTTGGGGCAAAGCAACGGCTCCATTTCAACCCTAAAATACCTTGAAGGAGCTGGTAGATGTTTCAGCTATTTACTAGATGCAGGAGCCTTTCCACAGGGCTCTAACTTGCAACGATTTTCTGCTGTAGTACTATGACTTAATGTTAGGCTTCACTGCACCTCGGCTGGGGAAACCCATTTGTAAGTAGCGTGCCTTCTGTTGACGTCGCCAGCGCTCTCCGCTTTCCGGAGCTGCAGGGTAGATTCTGTCGTTATATGGCTGTGATACCAGGGTAAACCAGGTCAGAAGGATCAAGAACACTTTATCTGAATAATCCAGATATAACAGTGGAGGAAAATGGGAAAGGACTTTTATCTTGGAGGGAGTAAGGCTGAACTGAAAAAAGTTTCCTTTCAAGCAGCGTGCTTTTAAACATGAAGGCATTATGTTGTAGTGTAGTGCTATGGGAGTACTACAATATGCTGGAATACTATGAAATGTAGTGCACAGATGCAGAGGATTTTAAAGACTCGTTAAAATGTGAAAGAATATAGTGGAAAGCAAGGATCCTTGCTTTTGCCTAAAACCTTTGCATATAGTGACAGTGCTGAGCTGAAAGTAGCTGCAGTTAAAAGTCCTTGCAGTACCCATAGCACTTTCTGCAACTGTTACTCTGCTCTTACAGTGAGGAGAACACAAGAAGCTGCATGTCTAGCTCTGATAATAGTTCTCTGCTGGGGTGCAGGTATAAAAGCAGGTCAGAAGAAACTTGTGAGTAGGAGACCCTCTCATCCCTTCTACGGGTAAGCCTGCATGAAGATGAGAAACAATAAATTCTGAGTGAATTGTGTAGTAAGTATGGTCCTATTAAAAAAAAAAATAAGTATTTCCCATATCTGCCTTCCTGGTTTATATTAAAGGCTGAAATGTTGTTCTAAGAATGTGCCCTGTGCCTACACTAGAAATCTCACGTTAGGCATTGTGTGAATTGGTGGAAGCTCCACTAGAAGAGGATATGTGCTTTTAATAGGTTAATTGCTAACTTGTCTTGACCTGTTTTCAAGCATATGTTGTGAGCACTTGGTTCCTCCTAAATAGCTAAAATGCAGCTCAATCATTTCTTAGATCAGCTTGTACACTGGCGTTCTTGGTAATGCTTAGCTGTGAACACCCTTTAAAAGGAAGCTTTTAAAAGCACTGAAGCTAAGCTATTTTTGTGTATTGCTGAAATGAAGTGGTAACTCAATAACCTACCGTCTTCAGTTCCAGCTAGGAAGGTGCTGTGCCTAACAACGCTTTTATTCCCTGCGATACGCCATTGGGAGGCTGCACAGGCGTGCACTGAGCGAGCTGCCTGATGCCCAAGCTGGGATGGGGCTGGTAGGCTGTGCCCACTGTCTGCCAGCTCACAAATCTTACTGTTTCCCTTCCTTATCCATACGTATTATTCAGTCTTATCTTTGACTGTAAGCTGTTTGGGGCAGAGATCATCTTGCCTGTCTTCTATTCCTGGTATCTGACAAGGACTCCTCAGCGCTTTTGTACTACAAACAAAAAATAACAGGGTTTGCTATGCAATGTGTACTGGCAACTCTGCTATGGTGCCTTAAACTTACATGTTACTGACATAAATCCTTATGGTCCTTGATTTGGAAACGCTAGAACATACAATAACAGAAGAACAAAATGCTTTAATGTTGGAGATGCACATGTGAGTTAACAGGGCAGCCATTATACAATGGCCTGTGTCCTCTGATCTAATCTTACGCTGGCCATGTTGCTTAGGATTCTAGGCTCTGAGCAGTCCAGTGAGGAACACTGTTTGCAGTTGTCCATGCAGAACAGGACAAACAGTCACATGCATGAAGTGTAGGTGATCTGTAGGGCCAGCTTATCTTCTCCTCCTTTTCAACACTCAGGCAGCTGAAGACTGGTGGGGTTGAACTGCTACACCCAACTGAAGATGCTATGGACATGGCTGAATGGACAACAATCTTAGCGGCGGGAAAAAAAAAAAGCCAACCTCATCTCAGGCACCATTTCTACCCTTTATAAATTGTGGACAGAGGGTTGGCTGAAATAATGCTGATTTGATGGGATTGTAATCCTTTAGTAACACTGATACTAGTGGTAGCAGAGCATCCCATTACAGCATAATTTAGGCATCACAAATGGCTACAGCTTTCTGAAGATGAGTCCCATGGACAATCAGAGGAAGCAAAAGGAAACTTCATTTAGTGAATTTTCATGTCTCGGTGACAGCTGCCATAAGGCTGTAGCAGTTGTATACTTTCCTCGGTAAGAATATTGTATCTTTCAGAGAAGTCACTTTTTGAAACCAGTTAATTAGGACAGTTATTTCTGGCCGTGGCATTTGTACAGAACAGAAGGCATGATTGTTCTTCTGTTTGTTTCTCTGAGTCCTTTGATCGACTAGAAGCTCTCAATGCTTTACGCTATAAATTACCTCAATACTTTGGCAGTTAATGTCTTTTCTTGTGTACTTGGTTAGGAAAATGCAGAAATCCTTGTGACTCAGCTTCAGACTACTATAAATTATGAAGAAATGGGGGAGGGGGTCACATTTCAAATAAGGAAAGGCAATTCTAGGAGGATGGGAGGAACACTGGTTGCTAAATTTGAGACGAGCATCTCTCGGTATCTCAAAATCTGAGGAGCTACCGCCACCTAGAGATGCGCGAACCAAGCACGCTGCTGTGGCTGGCTCCTGCGAGCGAGGCAGGGCAGTTAAAATGCGTGAGGCTGCGAATCCCCATCGTTCTTACCCCGCAGCAGCCAGTTCAGCGTGTGCATGCGGGCTTGCCTTAACCCCCTAACTGAGGTGGTACCCGCGAATCCCGTCCTAGCGGTGCGGGTAACGAATCTTTAGGTGCTCTTCCTTGTGTGGCTCAAACAGGTAATCAAGCAGGATCGCTTTCAGGAAATCATTTGCTGACTGAACTTTAGACTGCACCTAAAGAAGTATTTGCAAGTCAAATTTATACTGGTTTTTTACAGCTGTTGTTGAGACTTGACAGCGTGTCTAAAGCTTGCACCAAAAAAGTGCGATGTAGAACCAGTCCGTTAAGGATTTGAGTTGGTTTGCGGGGAGAGGGTGTTTGTTCCCCCAGCCCATCATCGAAGTCTACTTGGTAGGGGGTATCCTTTCGTAGATATTTGGTGCAATAGAAAAAAATTATGATTTTCATAACGTATTGACTCAGCAGCCTTTAGCTTGGTTTCACTAGATCCAGGATTTTCCCAATTTCAAAATTAAGTAGCGAAGTGAAACTGGGTGTGTGGGTTACCCCAAATCTAACAACATGGAATACACTTTCCATATCTGCCCCTTGGTTCTTAGGACATAGTTTCTTGTTTTGTTTTGAGCTCAAAACTTCCAATTTCTATGTTTTGTACATGAATCTGTGGCTATAGCAGGGTCTTCCTCTGCATTTGGCAGGGAAGAATAAGCACTGTTCCTTATTTAATTTGTGAGGAACTGCTTATAAAGAGAAACAATGTGCCTTTTTTACCCGCTGAACTCATAATCTCATGGGCAATTATCTCTGTTTGACTCTTACAGACACAGTACATTTCAGGGGATTTTATAATAACTGCTAGCTTATGGCTACCAAATGCCTAGGGGAATAAGAAACCCAACACAACTAAACCTCAGTGGGAGTTGAGAACTTCCATCTCACAGAGCCTTGAACGTGCAAGCCACTAGTTGATGGCATATACTGCGTATCATTCCAGGTGATGGTTTTGATAACTTCTTGAGATACTTGAAATCTGTCAGTGGAAAATGTATCAGGATAAGTGTGTAATGTACGGCTTCTGAGGGAACAGAGTTTTCCTGTGGGCAGCTGAGGAGCTGTGACACGGGCATTTGCCGTTCAAGTCAGGAGGCAACTGCAGACTGTTTATACTATATCAGAGTGTTTGAGGGGAGAGCCATTGTACCAAACTAGTTTGAAAAACTGCCCTTGGCTCAGCTGGAGTTCCTCTGCCTCTCCAGCACTGGGCTACAGGTGGGCTTGTAGTTCTGTGCATGCACGCATGCAGGAGGAGTCTGGAAAAAGATCGAGCTAGGCAAAGTCTTCAGCAAAATGCTGTTATACGCTCTTTATTAACTCAGCATGCAAAAGACTTGGAGCATGCTGCTGTGGTTAAGGCTGTAACAATAAGAACAGGGCTAGGGTCTCCCCCCCCCCCCCCCCGGAATCCTGTAGTACATACCTTATAAAAGAGAGTTAAGCATAACCTTGTGCCAATTCTAGCGCATGTTCTGCCTTATCAAACATGATCAAAACACTGCTTTCTTTAAACATAACAGCTCCTGGAGAAATGCAGTTTTGTCTAGATCAAGGAATTAAAGGTTATGATCTCTGGATTCCTTAGTCCGTTATGCCATTTACTTTTTGAAGCTTGGTGCAAGGTTTAGTATACATATGGTTCAGTTTACCCTTCTTTACGCTGGCTATGGCGCGCTCGGTGAGTGTTCCGTACTTGATATACTGAGATGAAAAGGAATGAAATCTAAACTTTATTCAAGGGCTGGATTAGTAAGTAAACCAACCTCCCCTTAGTCATAGCTGTCACCGTACTAGAGAAGTGTATGGACACTGTTGGGATGAGCGACAGGACTTGTTTTGCGGTATTTCTAGATAATTGTGCCTGCTGGCTGCCTGCATTAAGACTTGGATCTTCACTTGCTATTTACATTCCTTTTGAGTTGATAATCCAGTTTGACTGAGCCGTAAATGCCAAGAGAGAAATGCTATTTGATAGAATTTGTACTGAAAGCCAGTGTGAGTCCAAGGGGGAAGCAAAGCCACTAACAAGTTCAAGCTGGCAAGGGTAACTTAACCAGAGCCCGTGCCAGGAAACTGTGGTGAAGGACGAATTTGCTGCTGAACTTCATGACCGCCCTTTATCTTTATAATGGGTTGAACCAAAGCTAGAAATAAACACATCTGAAGTTCTTTAATTTTTGCTTTTCCAGATATAAACATTACAGTTTATGTCAATGTCATGATTATTTTTTTGTTGGCAGCTAATGTCCTGCAGGCTGGTGAAGAAGGATTGTTTTATTTTATAGGAGGCAAAGAAGGATGTTTCGTGCCTGATTACAACAGCAGGGTACTTACTGGTATGGTGTCTGCAGGTTGTTGCCAGTGAGATGGTGCAAAGAGAGGATAAGCAGGTGCTTCTTTACATCTTCTCAGAGAAATACAAATTTTGTGTAATGACAAGCATAAGAATGTCTGAAAATTCATTTTCCACTTAAAAGCTAATGATTTGTACCTGAATTTAAAACAAAGAACAAAGCTGCCTTCCATGGAAGACTCATTGAAATGAGTCCTTTTCTCTCTCTGTTTTGCACTAATGATTAATTTCTGTTGCCCCCTGTGCAAAACTTTTCTGCCATTGTAACTTCAAAAGTAGCAGGAGCGTTAATGATGACCAAGGATGTCGCAAAAGGATAAGTGAGTCAATTCCACATGCCTCCATTAAAAAAAGAAAAAGCCTTCAACAAAAATCTCATCAGAAAGAAGGTTTAAGAAACTACTTAGAGGTCTAAGTCTCCAAAGAAGTTTACCTCAGTCTGACAAACCTAGATGCAACATCTTAAATTCCATAATCCTCAAGCATGAAGCTGTATCACCTGGTTCTTAATCAGTTTTGTTCAACATAGATATTGTGGTATATTTTTCCCTTGCTCCAATTCCTGTAACTGTTAGGAAAATTATAGAATCTTACGCTTGAAAATACCAGAAATCATTTCCCCTGCCTCTAGCTAATGGAAGGGCACGGATGCAATGAGAGCTAGAAAACACAATAACTAACTTCCATGTCTACTCTACATTAAACACTTTGGAGCAAGTCTTCAGTTGCAAAGCACCACCAGATCTGTTAGTATTCGAGTTGTACTCACTAGAAAATGATTGTGAGGGAACTGCCGATACTCTGCATATCTCGTAATTAGTCATGTTCAGGCATACTTCAAAACACGACCTGTAGTTTTGTCGAGAATGGTCCTGAGCCATTTGTATTTTTAACAAAAAGATAAATCTGTGGAGATGCATTGGGGACAAAGATGACCAGAACTCAGTCATCTTTTTTTTTTTTTTTAATTCTTTTGATGGGTATGATGCTGCTATGTTGGCTTCATCCCCTGTAAGGGCTCAGCATCCATATTATGAGTAGGCATAGCCTTGCTCTTCTCCATTTTATACAAATTAAGGCTGACCTTTGGTCCCTGGCAAGCTGCCTAGTTTGTATTTATAGGGCTGGTAACTACCTACTTGTGCAGTAGTAGTTCTCCATGGGAGTAGGTCTTTTCCTGAATTTCATAGCAAATTTGCTGTGGGTGTAAGCAGCCTCTGGATGAGACAGGAAGTTGTGTCGCATTTCAACTCAAACCTCTTAGAGGGTTTAATGGTGAAGAATGTTTCTATTTTAACACTGGTTTTGCTTTTCTTGTTGTTCTTTGTTATATAATGGTTGAGCCCACAAATTAGAAGCATGAGGCTAAAAGCTGAAGAATGAAGGAAGAAACAAAAAGCCATATGGCAATAGCAGGAGGTCCTGCCACCCCACCTTAGGCTCGTGACAACATGCCCTACATTTAACCTACAGTCAGGAACTAATTAACAACACAGATGGAAGCGAGCTAGCGTATGTATTCAAAATAATACCCCTCAGGTTTTAATCAGCTGCCCTGCCTCTTTCTGGTTTAGACATCCAAGTAACCGTAGAGAGATTTGCAAAATACGCAAATGATACGTACGGTTAAGGCCGCTTTGTGTAGCAGCTGTGGCGAGGGGTGGGGAGCGGGGGTCCCCAGTTCTCCTCGGGCTCAGCGGTGACTTGCTGTGCCGTCCGGGGCAAGTTGCTTAAACGTCTTCGCGGGCTTCCGCCTGCCCAGAAGGAAAACGGGATTTCTGATGCGGTTCCTCCTCACCAAAGGATGTTGAGATCCAGTGTTCGCACAGCGCTTTGGAAGCTTTGATAGCGTGTTCTCCAAGAAATGCCGTACAAGTGGAGAGTCTCAGCGGCGTAAGCACCAGGTCTCTCTGCTCTTGCACCTTCTGTGGGTTTTTGCCTCTCGGGAACTACTAATGATCCCTGATAAGACAGCTCTGCTTTTGATTTTGAGTAGGATGGTGACTTCTAGATAGTCTATCGTGTTGCACAGAGATTTGGGAGAGGGAGAACACTTACCGGGTTTCAACAGGCTAATTGGGAAATTTAATGTTTCTCTCTAGCTTTCTCTTTCCTCCCCCCACCCCCAGCTCTCTGAAGAGCGGCTCTCCTTCCCTGCAGGGCAGCAGGATCTGCTTATGTGAAGGGACAGGTATCGAAGTTTTTCTAGAGAAGTGTTTATTTAATGACCGGAATCCCATATATAAACCTGCCCGTTGGAGCGTACGGGCCCTTACAGTGAACAGTACGCTGGCAGCGAAGCCACTTTCTTCAGCGGGGGGGGGCGCATGAAACAAGACACCCAAGCGCAGAGAGGAGGCAAGTTAAGTGGCGTTGGGCTGGATTTTGCATGCTTCTCTTCATAGGCATGTCTGGGCTCTTTATGTGCTTATATCGGTGGGGGAAGGGAGGAGCCAGTCTGCACACCTAGAAAGCTTTTTTCTTCCTCTTTAAAGCGTAATTATTACCAAATATGCAGGTATCCCTCAGGAGCCCCGAGTGTGAGGAAGCTGTTTTGCTGAAACCTGTCACATTTTGCTCTGACAGAGGTATTAGCTATCGTTTAGGTGTTGGCCTCATCTGATTTTATGACCGCGTAATGGGCCACCTTTGCAGCTGGTATAAATCTATGAACAGAGCACTGTGGATTTACACCAGGCAGTGACTCTGTCCACCAGGATCGGGTCCACTGGAACACACTGTTTCAATGAACCTCAACAGTGTTTGTGGAAATGCTTTTCCACGATCCCACAATCTATAGTTACATCTGGTGGCAAGTATGAAAAGCCGTAAGCCAGGTAATCTTAGTTTTTAACTGGGGAGGGAGAGGACCCAGCGTCCATGTAATTCACAGGAATCGCAGTGTAATACTTCTCTGTGAAAGAAATGACACCATTATACAACTGGGAGAAGGCAGGAGCATGATAAATTAATTTTTCCTGCCAGGCAGCAGGTTTTTCTTTTTCTTTGTTCCATTAAACGTTTGTACCTTGAGCAGTGCGACTAATGAAGCTTGTTTTCAGACACTAGCGTCTTTGCCAGATGTACCTCCTCACCCCTTCTAGTAATTCCAAACCTTTTTCCACTGAGGAGCTTGTGAAATGAAAGCAACCGTACAGTGTGTTGTAACTCTAAGTGCGTAAGCCCATGCACTGGTGTTTGCCTGAGTAAGGATGGAGGAGGGGGGAAGCATATTTGGGTGGGTCTCAGCTACTTGCCAGTTACAACAGTGACTGTGGAAATAGTGTTGTCTGTGAAACTTGTATCCCTCTGTCGAACCCAGCTGAAGTTGGCCCCCAAATTTTTAAAATAGATTAGGGATAGAGCGCCAGGCATAGCAATTGCAAAAGTCTTGTTTCAACATGAAACCACTTAGAAGGTGGGAAAAAAGCTGAAGACTATAATGCTTTTAAATCTGTGGTGTGCTGCATTGTCAGTAAAACATCGGTGAAGGAGCACTTCTTGCCGAAGTGTTTTCAATACGCTTATGTTAACACTGTTGGAAAATTATGTTCATATGTTATCTCCAAAGATAAAGCCATTGTCACAGCAGGACACATGCATGACTGGCTGCCCACCAAGGTGGGTTAGGTTCCTAATGAGTATATCCTCATTAAATACAAATTCCTCATTATTCCATTAATGTAGATTGCGGTGGCTTTGCAAACTCACGAATTTTTGTTCCTGGTCTGGTCTTTCCCATGTAACGTTGGACTTGAATGCTGCCAGAAGCTGCTCCGGTACCTCGGTGTAAGCTTTTATCCCTTGCTCCCTGTACGGAAGGTATTTCCACGGAGATGCCGTGCTAGCAACTGAACCGAGTGTTTGTTGAGAGAAATCCGCGCACGAGGGCGGGCAGCCAACAGATGACTGATAACACCACTGGCAAACGCAGGCATATTGTTAATACCTGTCAGGGCTCTGACAACAGGCATTTCCAGTTTCTGGTTCACGCACATCACAAGGTACTCATCTGCTTCATTTCAAGGACTGACTATGGCTAAAAGCAAGGTATTCTCTTACGGCAATGCCACACACAGTCAGGGTCTCAGCAAAGGTAAGAGTCTTGCAACAAATGGGTATAGCCCTTGCTCTCCTCCCTTACTCTAGAGAAAGCACTGTCTGCCCAAACCATGGGTAACTGCTCCATCTGACGCTTAATGCTTTTTAACCATTGATTTTCCTTGGCTAAGCTTCACTTATGTTCCAGTTGAGTGCATGATGTTCTATAGGTCCTAGGAAGCTTGCCACTCGCAGCAGAGCCGATGGGCGCGTGGGATGTTTTACATGCTGTTCAATAGTTTGTAGGCACTCGTAAGATCCAAGCTTAACTGGTACAGCAGCTTCTGGGTTGTTCCACGGCTGCTGGACACATGTCACAGTACAAGGGATCCAACTCACGCTAGTTTGCACGCAAGATGCTCCGTTCTGTTCCTGCTCTTGGGTGCCAATTCTCCTTGACTTCAGTGGGAGCTTCATGCATGTGCTTGGCAGAATAGCTCAGTCCTGCGACGATTCAGCACAGTACTTCATACCAAAGAGCTCTAGTGAAACAGAAGACAAACCACAGATGCTGCTCAAAGGTCTGAGGTTCTGCCCTCATGTCCTTCCACACACAGGTTGAATTAACTTTATACAAAGCTCTAGTGGCTATCGAAGCAAGTGATTTCGGAGACCTGTAATTATCTGCTCCCATAGGGGAACCAGATAGTATCTTGGCACGGAGTAATTATTTCATGGCATGGTTTTGTGGTGGTTTTGTGGGGGATTTTAGGTAGCCTGTTCTAGAGGTGAACTTTCACAGAGGTTGCATAATGTTACCTCTGAATAAACACAGTGGTGGCATGCATGTATCTTGACAAAGACTCTAAAACAGGGTAATGCAGTTTTCTAAGCCTGACATCAATTTTGAAATTGGAATTTGCTAATGCTTAGAACTTGGGCTTGGAAGTCATGTCCCTACCAGACAGTATTTCTGGCTACCTGTGATACTCCTGATGAGCAAAAATAAACCTGCTGGTAGCACTTTTATAGGAGGGGGACTTTCACTGTATGCCAAAATTTTATGTTGAAATATGAAGGTAAAAAAAGTTGTGGTAAAGCATACTGTGCTTGATATGCGCACAGGTACCCTTTTGGAGCTGAGTTTTTGTTCACGGTAGGGATCGCAAACCCTGGTGCAGGTTGGACGCCCCGTACGCGGGATGCTGTACAAACAGCTGGAAAAGCAGGATATGTGTCACTGGCACAACATCAGTTCCCATTGTAAAAGTATAAAAATAGTGCACATCTGTTCTCTTCCATGGGTGTTGTCTCTCTGAAAGCCCTGATACCATCTGCGAGCCTGGCCTGCTATTCCTTCGCTTGCGCGTACTGCCAAAACTCATTCTGCCTGTTTCCTGGTAGAGGCAGAATGGGTCTGAGATCCACCCGATAGAAATCCTCCTGGGAACTCCTCGTAGTCCTGCACTTGCCAATTTAAGTATAAGCATGCTTGTAGTGAGGAGACTGTCTGGTCTGTGCCCATTAGAGCAGCTGAACTCTCTTTCTCGGAGCTTTGAAGCAAGTGTGCCCTTTGCACGGCTGTTTGAGTGTCCAGAAAGGTATGATGAAAGTTTGTAGGAAACTGATACATAACTCTGTGAAAGATCACGGGTGTAATGTCATGGCATTATTATTTTGCTGTTATTTTCTTTGAGTTCTTTCCCACCTCTGGTTGACAGGGGAAGCTGTGGGTTTTGTATTCATTGGGGAGAGAGTCCGATAAAACCTTGGAACCCTACAAGAACTCCTTGTAGAGCTTTAAACAGATGCATACTTCTCCGGAGCGAATGTAGGCATTGCTGGAGCTTCTTTGCTCTCAGAAGCTGTACCATGGGCAATATTTAGCAACATAAGATGAAAGAAAATTTCTTATGTTAGAAGTTGTAGTTTACAAACTACTTGTAAATTTGCTTGCTATTTATCTTATTCTTCAAGGCCAGGTTGGACGGGGCTCTGAGCAACCTGGTCTAGTGGAAGATGTCCCTGCCCATGGCAGGGGCGTTGGACTAGATGAACTTTAAGGTCCCTTCCCACCCAAACCATTCTGTGATTCAAAATGGTTCTTTGTCTTTGCCATCTCTGGCATTATGGCTAAGTAGATTTTATTACCTCAGGGAAAACCAACATGAGAGAATTAGAAATAAAATGGGTTTCTTCTTCCTGACATGAAGAACCAACTTACAAGAATACAAATTGGGTGTGGGTGTGCATGCACTGGGGGGGAGGGCGCTTTATTTTCAGTAATAAAAAGTAATTATATAGTTTGCATAAATAGCCGCAAGGATAACCAGAGTGCGTCAGACATCCAGTTATGCATGTGTTAAAGGTTAATAATATTTGTTCTCAGTACATTTAGTCTTTGCAAATCATGTGCTGACATGCATCCCATTTTGGTATCTGTTCACACACTCTGGTAATGATGCGTAGAGCGGGAACTCATGCCTGTGCCATTCAGTAGTATTTAGTAAATTGAACTTTTGTATAAAGGTCTTAGAAAATGGCAAGGCAGAAAATGAATGTCTTCTTGCTGCTAATTTTAACTTCCACTGCACACGCCTTTCTGGAGATGAAAGCTTTATGAATCTATTCACTACTGAAAGTTATTTCAACTTTAGTAGCACATATCAGGATGCAGAAAAGCAAGTACACGTTCACAGCTGTTCCTCGGGTCTCTTTGCTGGAAATACAACCTGCTAAGCTGCTAGATTTCCGCTTAAAATAATGCGAAATAAGCGAAAAATAATGAAATAAAACAATTAACTGGTGAATCCTCATTAAATACAAATACTGAAATAAATAGTGCAGCTAGGAAATTGACTGCATATGTAGACTAGCTGTAGATAATTGACATGACCTTCATTTAACGAGCCTCCTTCCCATTAGTGGAGATGACCGCCACAATTATGTGCCCTTATTCTAGCTGTAATTGTATGGACTTTATTGAAGTACAAACTAGGTCACGTCTTCCTGAGACCTGGTCCATGGTGGCTGACCTCTTTTCATTGCTTCAGCTTTGCTATGCTGCATGAGAGAAGGAAGGATGTTCTTGCAGCCATGAGAATGGATGTCGGTCAGGAAGCCACTCTCAAACGTTGTTTCTGACAGACATCTTGTGTGACCTGAGGGAGTAGCTTAAGGCTAGGTCTCAAGGAGGCTAGCATACATCTATTTTAAATAGCTTAGATCTATTTTATACCAGTTAGTAGGTGTATGCAGGATTCTATGGGATGGCAGTTGAATGAAGATTCTCTCTCCTAGAGAAGTCTCTGATCTTTTATGCCCCGTGACGTAGCTGGTCGGGAGGAGTGCAAAAGAGCTGCAGCCTTTAGCTGTTGTCCTAGGAGGTAGGGACCGGAGACCTGAACCTTCTACAGCTGAGAAGAGAGGGGATGGGTGCGTGAAAGGACTACAGAGTGAGGCTGTATCAGCAGTGATTTTATTTTGTATTTTTCTAGCTGTATGTCTAACTAGAAGTGGCCGCGGCTACTCTGTTTTGTTTGGCATTCAGTTGTATTGATGCCCTCAGAACACGCGGTTTCGACCAGGTTGCTCCAGTCAAGAAATGCTCAGCAGGGATGAGCCTGTGTGGGAAATAGTTGCTCAGTCTACCCGGGTGGCATCAGGCATGGGTGCACGCAGAAATGCCGGGGCGTCTCCGTGCCAGGCCTCGTAGTGGTGGATGTGCCCAGCCAGGAAAGGGGCAGTACCTTGCTCAGGAGTAGCATGCTGGTAAACCAGGCAAACACAGCCTTCCCCCACGCTCCCACCCCGGTTCAGCTTCGGCGCGGGGTGACACGGCGATTTCCTCATAATCAGAAGGGCACGCGTAATCTGTTGGTGTTTGGCGTTTACAAGGCTCTTGTAACAAGACGGGCAGTATCTTTCATCTTTGCGACGTAATGAAAGTTCGATAGTTGGGGAGCAGAAAAGGGACTGGAAGCTGCCATCCAAAGGGTTTCCAGTGACCTCTTTGGTGCTGCATTGGGGTATTAGTCCTGCCTCACTAAGTGGGAGGTGAACTGTGCGTTCATGAGTCAGTTCAAAAGTAGCTGAAAGGTTGTGTGTTTTTACCCATGGAGTGAGATTTGAATCTTACTCTGCTATAGCATATTAAGCTAGTAGGGTGTGAGCAGCTGCTACTAGAAATCGCTATGGCCTCTAAAATAAAGAGATTTCCTAGGTGTTAAAATATTACTTCCTCGTATTAAATCACTTGATATCATTTTGCTGCCAAAGACAAGGACTGTGTATATTGCTCAAGTCACTGTCAAGATAGGGAGAAGAATCTTGACACATCCCGCTTGCACAGTTTAGCTTTGTCTGGGACTCATTTGCAAAGAAGTAGATGTTTAATCTGTGTTTGCTTCCTCTCAATGTTCCATGTGTCTGTGCTGCTAAAGGTTACTTTGACATATTCTTCTACTGTTACAAATGTGGGGAAGAGGGGTGGCTTTTAGGGGGACACATTTTCTTGTCTGTTATCAGTATGTTATGTGGATAAATGGCTGTCTTAAAGCTGTTGGTTTTCAGAGCCTAGTCGTACACTGTTTCTTGCTGCCCCAGATAATAGCGGCAGTTGTGTGTCATCGGATGGGATGTAAATTGATCAAGCTTGACAGCAGTTTCCTTCCTAAATGGAAGGCCAGATTTATTAAGGAAGGATTAATTTAACGTGAGATATGAAGTACTGTTAGATTGATCTGGTGACCCACCAGCCATTGGTGGAGGATGCTGAGGGCTTATTGAAGTCAACTGGTGAGGTTTCTCTGCACATCTCTGTCCTCTTGCCATTTTCCTTGTAGGAAAATGTCCATACAACCGAAGCTGCACAGCCACTGTTCTATTCATTTCACATCCCTCCAAGCTCATTGCTACCATGAGGGGTAAACAACCCAATAGCAAAAGTGAAGGATGTGGTCTGGTCCAGGAATCCTTCTATCCTTTGTTCACCTTTCTAACTTGAAAAACCAACGTTCAGCCTCCACCTGGTGTACTTAACTGATAGGTGCAAACTTCTTTCATTTGTGCTTGTCTTGGTGCCTCTTGTGTTGCGTCCTCTCTCTTTTGCACTGGAAGGTCCTTTGGGGCACTACGTGCTCAGACAGAGTCTGTCCTCCAGAGTCGAGATGTTGGCTGGGACCTCTGGGCACTACTCTAACAAAAATAACAGGAACTTGATTAGGAGCCAGAAGATCTGTGTTCTGTTCACTGCTCTGGTGGTCACAAAGTGTGATGTGGGTGTTTGGTGTTTTTTTTTTTCCTTTTAAGTTTTATATAAAACAATTCTCAGAACAGGGAATGTATGAATATTATTGGTTTTGTTGCCTGTTCTGCTGGCTCTGCATTTGTATGCTAGCTGAACCACCCCTTCTCCCTCTTGTCTTGTCTCCTTGTTTGATAAAAGAAGACTGATAACCTTCTTCCTTGTGTTGTAAGTCATCTCTGTAATGTCTCTCTTCCTCCCCTTTGAGGAAGAAATCTGATATTACTCCTTGTAGAATGTTTTAAAAATCCTAGGATGAAAAAGTGTGCAAAATATTCATGTTATGCATGGTTAGAGCAAACACTATGTTCCTGTGAGTCACAGATGTCGGGTTTGTTTAATCTTAATAAATCTATGCCACAATAACACTTTTAAATGGGAAGAGGGATGGAGGGATGAAGGAAGAGTTGTGTTGGGCTAGAGAAGATTCTTAGCCAAAGTCTTGTTTAGTGAGGAGCTGGGGGCAAAGGGGTATGGACACAAACCCAGACGCTTCCCACCCTCCCCCCCTTCATTAAGTAAACTTTGAGACCTGTATTTTGGGCACTGCCTTTCTAGTACATCTTTCATTTTTCTTTGTATGTTTTATGATAGATTGTCTTTCCATGTTCGAGTCTTAAGAGTACTAGTTTCCCACAGCATATTTGCAGAAGATGAAGTAAGGCTTTTTACATAGCACCCTGTTGGCAAACAGAAATAGCATTTACTCCAGTGAGCGCTGCCAAGTATGAGGTACTTCCGAATGAACTTCAAAAGCTCTGAAACAAGCATTAGCTGCTTCTTCAGAAATGTGAACAATGCCATTGCTTTCTAGCAAGCAGAACTGACGAGAGCAGGGATCGGAAGGAGGAGAAATAACAACTGGATGTGATGGATGTTGTAGTAGCACTTGGGATCAGACAGAAAGTATAGCGCTCTGTCACTGCCGGATTCGGGGGGTTCTTGTTGTAATAGGACCTAAAGTGTGTACTCTGCACTTGAGGAGGAAACCATTTCTACCCGGAGGAGCGTACAACCTACGGAGACGTAGCGAAGTGCTTGGGGAGGAGCGGTCATATGAGCCCAGGCTGTTGAGAGGGCTGATAGGAGCGAGTCGTGCTGATTCCAAAGCCGGTGAGGAGTTTTCTTACTGGCGCTCTTTGCTGGTGCTACCCCTCCACGCTCAACGAGGGCAGCGCCAAGCGTACACATACGCCTCAAAGCATGGCCCATAACGCGCGCCAGGACTTGGGGCAGAACGTGAGAGAAACAGGCCAACCGCTGTGTTGCGATATGGCGGTAGGGCCGGTTGTGCTGGTTTTCACGCTGAGCTCTGGGCTTTAAGTGAGTTTGAATAGGAGCTTTGCCCCCTTGAGAACAGGCGGTACGGGGCTCTGGGAGGGTGCGGTGCAGTGGTTCTGGTACTGTCGTTTCAGCGTGGCTCTTTATCGGCTCTGTAATCCAGCGAGTCCCTTCCATGGCGTTCACATGATGCAAGCAATCTTTCCAGCTCAAATTTAGTATGGTAGCAAGCGAACTGTCCTGGACCATTTTCTTGTTCTATATTTATGCCTACATACCTTCTACTTTTAGATGAGGATTGACCTGCTGAGACCTCAGAATTTGCATGGCCCCTTCCAGTGCTTTGAAGGTTGTATTTCAGAATACAAATGCAATTTATCCTGGTGCTGTTCAGTTTCTTGTGGATAGAATGATGAAATATTTTAGGCATAGAGAGATCCTAAAAATCAAATATTTGCATTTGCATTTGAAATGGAAGTCTTGCCTTTCACATTTGCGAAGCCACCTTTTACTGATGAAATGTTGCATTCCTAACTAGCAGATCTGCTTTTGCTGTTACTTGAAATAGGTGTAATCAGTCAATAAATGAGGAGTCCGCATAGTATCTAATCTAATACTATGGAAAGACTTTGGCCTGCAAGAACTGACTTGCTAGTGTCAGTGTTGCCTAAGCTTTGGCATATGCTTTATCTGAAACTCTAAATCAAAGAGCACCTTTATCCCCAGTAATGAGTTGTGGCTGCATGCAGGAGGTCTCTGCAGAAAATGCATAATGTCTCATGGAAACTCAGGTGAATTTTTATTACTCTGTGCCTTCTAAGTTAAATCCTTTTTTTTTTTTCTTGCTCTTGTCCTTAACAGTTCCACCAAGTGAGAAGAGTGATGACCATCCTTTTCCTTACTATGGTTATCTCATACTTCAGTTGCATGAAAGCTGCCCCGATGAAAGAAGCTAGTGTAAGAGGACAAGGCAGCTTGGCTTACCCAGGTCTTCGGACCCACGGGACTCTTGAGAGCCTAAACGGGCCCAGTGCTGGTTCAAGAGGACTGACATCGCTGGCGGACACTTTTGAACATGTCATAGAGGAGCTTCTAGATGAGGACCAGGACATCCAGCCCAGCGAGGAAAACAAGGATGCAGACTTGTACACATCCCGAGTCATGCTAAGCAGTCAAGTGCCTTTGGAACCCCCACTGCTCTTTCTGCTCGAGGAGTACAAAAACTACTTGGATGCTGCAAACATGTCCATGAGGGTCCGGCGCCACTCTGACCCAGCACGCCGCGGGGAACTGAGCGTATGTGACAGCACGAGCGAGTGGGTGACAGCGGCAGAGAAAAAGACTGCAGTGGACATGTCCGGGGCGACTGTCACCGTCCTGGAAAAAGTCCCGGTACCCAAAGGCCAACTGAAGCAATACTTCTACGAGACCAAATGCAACCCCAAGGGGTACACGAAGGAGGGCTGCAGGGGCATAGACAAGAGGCACTGGAACTCCCAGTGCCGAACTACCCAGTCTTACGTGAGAGCTCTCACCATGGATAATAAAAAGAGAGTTGGCTGGCGCTTTATAAGGATAGACACTTCCTGTGTATGTACATTAACCATTAAAAGGGGAAGATAGTGGATTCGTGTTGTATAGATTATATTGAAACAAAATTATCTATTTGTATATATACATAACAGGGTAAATTATTCAGTAAAAAATAATTTTATGGACTGCATGTATAACTGAAGTTTATACAGTACAGTGGTTCCACAATCTATTTATTGAACATATCCATGACCTGAAGGGGAACAAGTCATTTGCGCACAAGTTTAAAAAAAAAAAAAAAAAAGAAAAAAAAAGAAAAACAAGCAAACAAAAAGTCTGCATTACATTCCTCGATAACATTGTGGTTTGTCGCCGTTGCCAAGAATTGAAAATATAAAAAGTTTAAAAAAAAAAAAGAATAAAATTGCATGCTGCTTCAATTGTGAATTGATGATAAACTGTCCTCTTTCAGAAAAATAAATTGAACCAAAACATTCCGTTTACATTTTAGACAGTAAGTATCTTTATTCCTGTTAGTATTATATCTGTTTACTGCTTTTAACTTCTGATAGCGTTGGAATTAAAACAATGTCAAGGTGCTGTTGTCATAGTTTTACTGTTTCTCTTTTACTTTTTAACTCCCATCAGATTGAAAAAAAAAAAATCATTACCTTATTCTGGATTAAAAACAAATTTGTTTTTTTGTATATTGTGAAGGTGTTTGCAATAGCAATCCAACTACTGACAAAATAATAATAATAAAAAAGAGGCAACTGAAAAAGAATGGTGATGTTCCACTTCACATTGTTAAACTTCAGGCTTAAAGACAGCACTTATTTAACTGTATGGCAACATGCTTTTTTGGGTTATTTTTTTTTTTTCTTTGCTGTCTTTGGAGCTCTGCATTTGCTTATACCATGTTTGTTTGTGTTTGTTTCCCCCTCCTCCCCCTTTCCTCCCTCTGGAAGGATGTTGGTTGTGATCTTTAAAGTGTTTCACTTCCATACAACTGGAGCTTGTCATACCGAAAATATTCTATAGAGTGTTGAGAGTAATGATTTTCATGTAATAAAAGACTCTGTGCTTGGATCAAATGTCTTGCTGAAACGCAAGAAGAATGTCACTAGAAAAAGGGTCTAGAAAGATGAGAGGGGGTCTGAAATCAGGCTGGTCACGGGACGGGGTAGCTCGGCCAATTCAAGGACAAGTAAGAGTGTTTTGGGTTGACTGAGGCCATCCAAACCACAGTCAGCACGGAGCGAGGTCCATGGCTGCAGGTGGCGGAGCCTCCCGCTGCGGAGCACGTCTGGCGGAGCGTGGTGGCATCCCTGCCCCGGGGAGCCCTGCGGAGCTGCCTCTAGGCGAGCGCGCTTGGCTTTTGTGTTGTGTGGCTCTGCCTCTGCTGGCGGCCTCCTTTTATGAATCAAATATTGGCATAAAAAAAAAAAATACTCTTGAAGTAAGTGAAGAGTTGGCTTAACGTTCTTAGGTGCTGATAGACGTGTTTAGCCCTGCGCTACCCCTCTAACTGTCCTGACAGACGTATTTCTAGGAAGGCAGGGTGTGAGCCCGAGAGCTGTGCCGAGCGCTTGCACCGACTGCAGCGGGCACAGAGAGGCAGAAATAGCTCATTAGTGAGCTCGCTGAAGGCAGGTGCTATATTTGCAATTCCTCTAGATGAAGAAGAGTAGCTGAACACAGGGAAATACTGCAAAATATAACTACTGAATGCTGCAGAATCTGCTTTAGTCTGCCTTGCCGTTGAAGTTAATTAAAAATCTGGACTGGCAAAGCTTATTTGAAATACGATTCCCCACAGCACTTCTCTTTGAAGAGCATTTTTAACGCTGAGTTTATCTCATTACTAGTAGAAACCCATGCGGGAAGCTACCAGAGACACCTTCAAAATCAGCGATTCCTTCTACTTCGGGTAGAAGGGCTCCCCTTTCCCTAGGATAACAGATAACTCCCGTCAAAGGAGAACCACCCCAACTGTGCAACGAAAACCCGTTGCATTGGCCACGTGCACGCTGGACCGTGAGAAGAGAGGGTTGTGTGACACACCTGAACTTCCAACTTTAGCCTTCCCAATCTATTGCAGGTATTCAGGCTCCCACAGAGAAATCAGAAATGAAAAAAAAAAAAAAAAAATTTCACCTAATGAAATGTCTCAAAACTTCAACTGAAGGGTTCTTCATGCAAATGAAATGTTGGTATAATGGAGAATTTCATTCCGCTGTGGCCAGTACCTGTATGCGTATTATAATTCTTTGCATTTAATAACCCAAACACGGCTCAGGAGCTATTCTCAGCAATATTCCTAAACTACAGCAGAGAGATGCTGTAATGGTGGCTCCCCTCAAAACCAGAGCCGGTTGCTTAGGAAGGGGAAAGGATGATGCTAATGAGTGAATAACAAACCCATCACTCATCTAGCCTGGAAAAAAAAAATGACAGCTAGGGCATGGCAGTCGTCTAATTCAGATGCAGGAATAAAATAATTCCCGGTTCAAACGAAGTGAATTTCCAAAGGAGTAAATGATAAGGCATAAATCCGGCTAGAAATAAAGTTCCTCCTTGCCCAGAGGTAGCGGTGGCTATATCCCGGGCGCGGAAGCCCGCGCCT
>NW_010529669.1:0-20033 GCF_000687285.1 Phaethon lepturus
GGGGCTTTCGGCGCAGCCCCGGTGTCTGGTGGGGAACGGTGTCTCGTTCCTTCCCCGGCAGCCCTGTGGGTGGTATCACCTGGCCCGGGTTGTGCAGGAGAATGGTTGCCCACTGCGTTGGGCTGTGCCTCACTCCGAGCCGGAACGTACCTCCCTTGCTGCAGCCCCCAGCCCTGTCCTGTCACAGAATCACAGAATCATTAAGGTTGGGAAAGACCTTCGAGATCATCAAGTCCAACCGTCAGCCCAACACCACCATGCCCACTAAACCATGTCCCCAAGCGCCACATCCATATGTTTTTTGAACATCTCCAGTGATGGTGACTCCACCACCTCCCTGGGCAGCCTGTTCCAATGCTTGACCGCTCTTTCCATAAAGAAATTTTTCCTAATATCCAGTCTAAACCTCCCCTGGTGCAACTTGAGGCCGTTTCTTCTTGTCTAAAGCCAACAGAAGCTTTTTTGAAAACAGGAATGGGTTCAGGCCTGCGTTTCCTAGGGTTTTCAAATGGAGGCCAGTTTTTTGTAGAAATGCACAACGCATGGGCCAAAGGCTGAAAAGCACCGCTTGCCCTGCTCTGAAAGAAGCTTCTGGAGGCCTTTTTGCTGAGGCATACTCCTCTGACTCATTTGGTATTTGCAAAAACAAGAGGCTGTCTCCAGTCAGGCTGGCACAGAAAGCTAAAGCAGAAGGCGTGGGTGGTGGCCGAGCACACCAGAGTCGCTAACATAGGCTACGCAATCGTACGAGGTAGCCAAATTACACAGTAACTGAATTGAAAATGCTGAAGTCTGTGTTACTGCCCATACGACTAGTTCCTTTGACTCATTTTTGTTAATCTGAAACATCCTTGAGTAACAGAAGATCAGTGATTAAGCCCAGGAAGGTGTTCATCCTCCAAACTTGGACATCATTATTGTCTTCCAGTAATCTGAATAAGAGGAGTATTTATCAACACAGGAGAGAGAAAGCAAAGTGAGAAGCTGATTAAACTTGGAAAACTATTATCAGAACATAGGAGTCATTGAAAGTCTATACCGTTCACAGGAATGAGAGCTTTGCAATGGTTTCTGCCTTAAATGGTGAAAAGCAGCAATATTTACATGATTTGTTTTACGCTAGGTAGGCATCAAACTCACAGGTCTGAATTGCTCTCCCTTCCTTTTCCCACATACCCTTGATGACATGGAAACAATTTTCTAACTTTTGTTCTTGCACTGCACTTGAGAAGTTATCATCTATTGCAGATTATAATCTACATACATAATACATACATACATACATAATCTACTTAATCTACATACTATTATTCTGTGTCCTAGAACAAAGTAGGAAAAAAAGTTGTAGAGAGGTTTTATTCTTCTGCTTTCAAAGGCAGATGAGCGGTCATGGGGAGTACTGGGAGAAAATAGCTAATCTTGCGTAATACATATGCAAAAAGGTTTCTGGCCAGCGCTCACGGGTAGCAGGTAAGAAGTAGAGGAAGCTATAATTGGAGAGGTTCCTGTGTTATCATGTCTGTCTTTTCTTTCCCTTGCTATGGCAGCCAAGTTAGATCTGGCCATGTAGCTATGAGCTTGCTGCAGTGCCTTTCAAATAAACTTGTGTAGGCTGGGAAAATGAAATTGTAGAAATGCAGCGTTAAAGGAGAGAATAATCTTGATGTTCTTCTGAAGCACCCCATTAATGACATTGTTTGTGTGTTTGTTTGTGCTAGTGCTCCTGGCCTGCTCTGTTCCCTGGGTTATAAATATATAAAGTAAAGCTGTTCACTTTCTAGTGAAACTACGCCTGTGCACTGTCTGGTTATACTTTATATTGGAATGACCAGATGAAAGATTTCCAAGACTAGTATTAAATGAAATAGGATATTCCTGGGTAGCTTTTATTTTGTAGACATGGAACCTCTGGAGATCTTACTTCTCGGAAGGATCATATCGCAACATGTGGTGCTTGGCTGTGAGTTAGAATTTGGAGTTGAAAAATGACCAGGTACAATGTGGAAAAAATTTTACAGTTGGAGTGACAAACTTTTTGAAGTATAATCTTACAGGTTTTGTTTACTAGGCAGATGTGAACTCTGCAAATAGCTGTACCAGTAGAAGCCACTGATCATTAGCCAGTCCTCAGCTGCCCATCACTACACCTTGCAGAGGGTTTCCATCTTCTATCTAAGCATTTCTTCATGTACACCATTGCAGCCAAAGGCATCAGGTTATCAAAAATACGCTCCATAAGCTGCTACAGCTCATTTTGTCTGAAATGGGTTAAAAAGCACCTGTAAGAGACTTCAATGGGAAGTCTAACCTCTGGCAAGAGGCTGGGAGCAGGCAGCGACGGACAGCACCTCCCACCATTATGGCTGGGTCCACCCACAGTCCTGGCATAAGGACAGCCTGGGGTTCCTTCAGAAGCAGTTGTTAGCTGTAAGAGACTATCAGTACAATTACAGCTAAATTTGGTTCCCTATTAACTGTTAACTTTTCTTTGCTGTGAGTATGTCATGTTCTTATTCAGAAAGTCAGGAATGACTGCAGTGAGTCGTCTTTTAAATCAGCTGCTGAATCCAATCTGCTACTCCACTGGATCTGGAAGGTGAATTTGAGTTTTCCTAGATCTGGATTTCCCAGCTCTGTCTGATATCCTTCTTTGGCAGCAGGACGTGGAAAGCTCTACCTCGTAATTTATTAGTGTCTGAGTTGGAGTCGTAACTACAGTAACAACAGTAACAACCACTACACTGAGGAAATTACCTGTGAGGAAGGGATCTGCATATTCCTCCTCCCCGGCAGATTGCTACTAACACTAATTGTGTAATGAACAATTGACTCAGACACATTTTGGGCCCGTTATATACACAGAAATGTGTATAACTCCACCCCAGTGCCGGCACCTCAGTGCTCCAGTACCTTTTCTTTTCCTGTCTTCAGCATTAAATCCATATAATTCATTTGGCTGTGAGACATTACTAGTTCCTGTCTTAATGGATATGGCAGAAAGCAAACCTGAGGGCAGCAAAATTAATAGACTGGTTTTCTGTAGATTTGTGTCTCCCTGCTGATTGTCTTTAATTAAATAGTAGAAGACTACAGTGTGAGCATGCTTTTTATTAGATGTCAGAGAATAAAGAGCGAGACATTATAAATATCCCAACTAGGGGATGGAGGTAATGTCTAACTCGCTTTCCAGATTCATTGGAGAGGAGAGAGGAGGAGGATATTCTGGTGTCTAGGAAGGTTTTCCAACATGAAACATTCATAATGCCTTCCTCACTATTTATAGAACACATACACTTTACATGTTCCTTTTCCAGGTTAAGGAAGGTGGCCTGTCCACCTAGGTAAGGCCAGTTGATTTTGTCAGTGGGTAACATGACACATCATGATTACCAAGTCCCTTTTAGTCCCTACCTACTATCCCTCCTGCCTTCTTTGCTTCCAACAAGAATCCATTTCCCTAGATCATGACAACCCACAAATGTAATTTATTTACAGTCAAATTAATTTTATACAATAGTTCACATATGACTCATAAAGATATGCACAATATCCACAGATGTGAATAAAACTCTTCTGGAGAAGAGTTAAGCCCCCTTTTCCTGTTGGGTTTTTGAGAGCTCAAGGTTGGATAAAACCCTGTAATTGCCACCATAACACTTCCCACATGCTGGAATGGGGAATCTGACAAACTTGATATTGTTGGCATTTGTCACCTCCTGGACTTGCTGCTTGATACTTCCTCACCTTCTCAGCCTCTGCATCAGCAAGTGATGATAATATGCATTTGTATCTGATGGTTATATCCGCCACCAGTGCCTGACCACCCTTAGAAAATATTAGGTCAGGCTTGTAGACCTTGTTTTGGTGGTCTCGTAGGAGTGGCTTGTGAAACGTGAGCCAATCCTTCTTTTGGGCTTCTTCAGCCAGTAAATCACACAGTTGGTTATGTCTTTTGATCCTACCTTCCCAAACTGGTGGGCAATACCCAATGATATGTGTGCAAGTCTCACTCTCAGCTTGACAGTGCTGGCAGATCTTGAGTTTCCTGTCTACCCCAATTCCTTCATAGGGTAGACATTAGCTCTTAATTGTAAGGCCGTAATGAGCTTCCTGTGGGGATTGCCCCTATAACTTTCAATACAGTTCATTTTGTCTTCTTCAAAGTTGGCAATTCCATGGCCCTGACACAGTAACCTGGTCCTATTCAAAAATTCTTCCTTTTGCCAGTTACTAGGTTTGGGAAAGATGACCTCCAGAGCAGAAATTTCTCATTCTGAGACTGGGAGTATACATATCACCACAAACGACTTCTGGAATCGCCATGACTGCTCTTGGGTCCCAGATTGATGGAGTTTTCTCTTCCCTTCCTCCTGCAGCAATCTACAACTTTCTAAATTCTCAATACATTCTTGGTGAACCATTGATTTTTTACTGTCATCAGAAGGGTGGGCAATTTAGTGCAGCTGACAGGCCTAGATGCTTGGGATTAATCCCACAAGTCTGATAATACCCAGGCCTCCACTGCGTGTGCTGGAATAAAGAATGATGTCACAAGTACAGACAAGTAGAGGTAACCATTCCTTGACAGCAGATTGAATGGGCAAGTCAAAGGCTTGGAGGTATGTAGCCTTTGCATTGGTGTGGCCAGCTAGATAAAACAATCAAGGCGTAGTAAATCCTTTCAAGATGTCTTTCTTCTGAAAAGGCGTCAATGAATCCTGCCCAATCTGCCTCAGACAGTTTTTCTGATGGTTCAGGTTTTGATAACCCAACCCATGGGCCTATATATATAGGTGTAGGTATTTCTAAGAGCTGCTTGGGTCAATCATATTGAACAGTATTGTTCAAGCAGGACAGTCATTGATTGTATAAGAATCTTTCATTGCTGTGATGTAGAAGCCTCATCACTTCAACCCCTGCAGCCAGTCAATTCACAGAAGACTTCAAAAATCTTGATGTTCTTCTACATTCCATCCCAAGAATCACTCAGTAGCACCAAGTCGTCTGCAAAGGCTAATGTCATGTTTTTCACGCAGTGCTGGAACCCACTGCCTTCCTCCTCCAGCTTTCACAGTAGAGGGTGACTGATAGATTCACTAAAATTGGAGACATTTCATCACCTTGCTTCACACCAGTCTGGATCCCAATGCGGTCCAACTGTTCATTCTTCAGATCTGTCTGGGTTTTAATATTATGATAAAGAATTTTAATTAGGGCAATAATATGATTGTCAATGCCCTTCTGTTTTAGAGCCATGATATGAGAGTGGCTTATGCTGTCAAAGGCTTTAACCAAATCAATGAAGACTACTCGGACAGGCTGGTGTTCCCTCTTAGCATATCAAATAAGTAGCTGTAGTAGTTTTAAATTTTTGAACTAGGTCATCTTACAGAGCCCTTCTGCCACAAATTAATAGGACATACCTTGGTCAGCCAGGCTCTTTAGATCCTTGGAAACATCCTCAAAGTGGTTAAGCCAGTCACAATAGGTTGCTAATTATTGAAGTATCTCTGTGATTCAGGCAAGACAGGTATTTACACTGTCAAGCATTCTTTTACCATGTCTGGTATGACACTGGCCACCAGTCATAGATTAAAAAGTTCCAGTAGTTGGATGTGCTGGGGATCTATCTTAATTAGATCCCTCAGACTCAAATTGTCTGGACCCAGTGCTGAGTTTTTACTAATTTGTCTGATGTTCTTAGAGATCTGTTTTGCCATAATCATGGATATGAATGCCAAGTTGTCCGTGGAGCCAATAGTCTTGAAAGCTCCCAGGCCTTTGACTGTTCCTGGTGACTCCCAGCTTGACTTGAAGACAGTGTACCCCGTGCATCAGGAGACTGTACCTCAGGGATTCCATGTCATCTAGAATAATACTGACTAGTTTCTCTCTAGCCAATTGGAACAACCACTGGAAGCATAAGAATTCATAGAATCATAGAATATCTCAAGTTGGAAGGGACCCATAAGGATCATCAAGTCCAACTCTGTGTTCCTCTGAGGACTACCTAAAACTAAACCATATGACTAAGAACGTCGTCCAGATGCTACTTGAACTCTGACAAGGCTTGGTGCTATGACCATTTCCCTGGGGAGCCTGTTCCAGTGATGACCAAACTCTCAGTGAAGAACCTTTTCCTAATGTCCAAACTGAACTTCCCCCGATGCAGCTTCATATAATTTCCTCGTGTACTCTCACTGGTCACCAGAGAGGGGAGATCAGCACTGCCCTCCACTGCCCACTTGAGGAATTCCACTTGAGGAATTGTCCCTATTGCACCACTGCCATCTTCATCCACCTTCTCTGTGGACGCAAAGGGCATGCTTCCTGGTGCTTTCACATTAGGCTGGCTTTTGCCCTAGTACATTTAGCAAAGAGGCATAAGTAGCAGTTTTTGGAGGTGTCAGCAATCAGTAATTCTGGATCTTCCTCCCTCTTGATCACCTTCTTATAAAAACCTTGGAAGAATGGGAAGTTTATCAGATGTCAGCCACTCCAAGATAACCTTTCTGTAATGGGTTTTCAACCAACCTTCTCCATGTGACCCAACATCATATTGATGTTCCCCTTCTTTCCATAGATGTTTCTTCTGATACAGATCTTTCACCTTTTTTTCACTGGACTCTTAAGAAGTTCTCTCTGCTTGTCACTTATCTGTTCAGCCATTTTAGACAACAAGTGCTCTGCTATCAGCTTACTTTTAAGGCCATCTAGTTCAACCCCCCTGCAGTGAGCAGGGACATCTTCAACTAGATCAGGTTGCTCAGAGCCCTGTCCAACCTGACCTTGGATGGTTCCAGGGATGGGGCATGTACCAGCTCTCTGGGCAACCTATGACAGTGTTTTACCACCCTGACTGTGAAAAATTTCTTCCTTAGGTCTAGTCTAAATCTACCCTCTTTTAGTTTAAAACCATTACGCCTTGTCCTATTGCAACAGGTCCTGCTAAAAAGTCTACCCCATCTTTCTTAGAAGCCCCCTTTAAGTACTGGAAGGCTGCAATAAGGTCTGCCTGGAGCCTTCTCTTCTCCAGGCTGAACAACCCCAACTCTCTCAGTCTGTCCTCATAGGAGAGGTGTTCCATCCCTCTGATCATTTTGGTGGCCCTCCTCTGGATCTGCTCCAACAGGCCCATGTCTTTCCTGTGCTGAGGGCTCCAGAGCTGGACGCAGGACTCCAGGTGGGGTCTCACCAGAGTGGAGCAGAGGGACAGAATCCCCTCCCTTGACCTGCTGGCCATGCTGCTTTGGATGCAGCCCAGAATACAGTTGGCCTTGTGGGCTGCAAGTGCGCATTGCCGGCTCATGTCCAGCTTTTCATCCACCAGTACCCCCAAGTCCTTCTCAGCAGGGCTGCTCTTGATCCCTTCATTCTCCAGCCTGTAATGATACCACGTGTTGCCCTGACCCAGGTGCAGGACCCTGCACTTGGCCTTGTTGAACCTCATGAGGTTCACACGAGCCTATTCCTCAAGCTTGTCCAAGTTCCTCTGGATGCCATCCCATCCCTCGGGCATGTCAACCACACCACTCAACTTGGTGTCATCTGCAAACTTGCTGAGGGGGCACTTGATCCCACTGTGTATGTCATTGATGAAGATATTAAAGAGTACTGGTCCCATTACAGACCCCTGAGGGACACCACTCATTACCCATCTCCATCTGGACATTGATTCATTGACTACTGCCCTCTGGATGCGACCATCAAACCAGTTCCTCATCCACCCAACAGTCCACCCATCAAATCCATACCTCCCCATTTTAGACAGAAAGATGTTGTGGAGGATCATTTCAAAGGCCTTACAGAAGTCCAGATAGACAACATCTGTAGCTCTTCCCTTGTCTCCCTCACTCTATCATAGAAGGCCACTAGGTTGGTCAGGCAGGCCTTGCCCTTGGTGGAGCCATGCTGGCTGTCTTGAATCCCCTCTCTGTCCTCCCTGTTCCTTAGCAGAGCTTCTAGGAGGATCTGTTCCATGTTCTTCCCAGGCACAGAGGGGAGGCTGACAAGTCAGTACTTCCCAGGGTCCTCCTTTCTACCCTTTTTAAAAATGGGTGGAATATTTACCTTTTTCAAGTCTCCGGGACTTCACCTGACTTCCAGGACTTCTCAGATATCATGGAGAGTGGCTTTTTTATCACAACAACCCACTCCCCCCAGGCCCCCAAGATATCAGCCAATTCCCTCAGGACTCTGGGATGCATCTCACCAGGTCCCATAGACTTGTGTATGTTCAGGTTCCTCAGATGGTCTCGAACCTGTTCTTCTCTTAGAGTGGGAGGGACTTTGCTCCTCCAGTCCCCATCTGGCAGTCCATCCTTAGCTGTCTTTGTTCTCTCAGGCAATTCACCAAGCAGTCACACCTGCAAAAAGAGGGGGTCAGGAATATATGGTGGGGGCACAAACTGCTTAAGACAATTTAAGTACCTCATGCTAAATGTGTGATCATAGCTTTACTTTAGCTTCTGTTTCTGTTGATGACAGAATGACTTCAAGATAGAGCACATACATCATTTAAAGAATTTTCTGCTCTGGCTTTCCAACTCCAGAACCTCTGGAAATCTCTCCCCTTTTTCTTCATTCTCCCTTCTTTCTGAATTGTTCTCCACATCAGACTGTCCTGGAAGAAAGCCAGTTACTTCTCTCATAGGATCCATCCAGTTTTAATGGCTTCTGATGGCTCTTTCATCGCTTTGCAGCAGTTTATCCACAAGATGCTCAGTGCCTCATGGAAGTAACGTGGAAAATGAAGTTTGACATTGTAGCATTGTTCTCCGAACCAAGAGGCATTCATAACTTGACATGAGCATGTACTCTTCAATCTGTCACAGGAATAATGTTTGACATAGATCCCAGAACACAGGCAGGAAAATATAAGAGTTTTCATCAGTTTTGAAAGCATAATTAGATTTTTTTCACTTTTCTGCAGGATTACCAAATTGCATAATGAATGGTTCTTCCAGATGGCAGCTTCTATTCTATATCCATGAACAGGGAATTGAGGAAACAAAGATCAGTGGGTTCCTCTCCAATGGCCCAATCACTATTATCCAATAATATCAATAAGTCTGTCCAAACTTTTGCTTACTTCTGTTGAATGCACAGTTTTGCAATCCTGGAGCAAGATTTGCAGAGGAGTGATAACATATCCCTCATTTTTTTTTGCTTAACCTTTGTCAACCTTGTTTTCCTTGGTCTGCTTCAGAAGAGCATGCGTAGCTCTTCTGGCATCCTAGCTGATTGCTTTTGAACCAGGAATGCAATCCTGGACAGAAGCTGCTGTGCAGTGCTCTCCTCTTTTGAACTATGAATGAAACACATTAATATTTTAATGCTGGCTGAGGCACAGCTAGTGATCTCCTTAGTTAAGTTCATTTTCATACCATACACAGTTGCTAGGTTTTGTTCCACATGGTAGCATGGAGTAATTAAAACATCTGCTGCATTCCTCCAACATTTTATTCTTCAGCATAAAATTCTTTCTGAGATTAACTGCTTTGGTCACGTATCTGAACATTCTATCTTGCAACACCTTTCATTAGGTAACAATATCAGAGCCTACTTCTCCCTGTAGAGGAGTCAGTTCTCCCACTCTGAATTGTTGTTTTCATACAGTATTATGCTGCTGCAGTACGTGTCTGCAACAGCCTCAACTATGCACTTTTACAAAAGTCTTTTTTAATGAGCTGATTATCAAAAAGTATGTGGCAGCCATGTGGGTATGCTGCTAAGGCCTCCCAGGGTACGGAATCAGTTCCGTGGGCAGCCCGGCTGACTGAGAAGTGAAGCTCTATTGTTCTCAGTGTAAACATCAGAAGTAAAGAAAACAAATCTTCCAGTTCATTTAGCACTATTAAAGCTGGTGATTCTTACTCTGAAACGTAGCATTGAGTTAGTTTAAAAAATATTAAAGGAGAATTTGATAACAGAATTCCATTTGATTGAGTGGCCTGAAGATTCTTTAATCCCCTACAAAGACTACGTCTGTAGATCAGGTGTTAGTCTCTAGATAAAGGTCATACAAATCTCCTCTGGAGTCCAGTCTGTGGATTGGAGAAAATCTCCTTCAAATCGTGAAAGTGACTGAAATTTCCATCCCCTGTAAAAACCCAAACCCCTCTAGCACATCCGTGTGAATGAATAGTATCAAAAGCTCTAAGAATTCAGTGGGCTGCTTCATCCGGACACACTCTGACATGCAGTTTGGGTTCCCTGGTCATTATGAACCTTTGAAAAATTGCTTAGAAGGGTGGGACAAGATGTTTATAAAGTGCTTTCGTGCTCGTCTCAACTGTAGCCTGTTGTCTGCATTTAAAGCTTTTTATTAATTCCCTTCTGGGGAAAAAAAAAGTCTTTAAAAGTCTAGACAGCCATTAGGTGTTTCATGTAATTCTCCCACCGGAGCTTATGTTTCTCTTCCAGTAGACCTAGCAGTTACAAACTACTGTATCGTAAGCAGCTCATGTGAGTTTAGAGGAGAGTAACTCACTTGGCTCATTCAGAATAGTTAGCTGTGGCCTATCCATGAATTTCCCTTGAAATATAGAAAAAACTTTAGCAAATACATGATTTCCTTTGCTACAGTACTTTCTAAGTCACATTCATTTTTTCATATTAGTTTAATTAAAGCTTTGTGTTTCACCTGAGTCCTGTAAAACATAATACTTTTAATTAATGTAGTTCAAATAAACCACCTTTTCTTTCATGTGGCTTGTTTTGATAAAAGCACTGACCTTTTTTTCTGCTCCTCAATTTGAACATACAGTTTATTACTGTGGTGCATGTAGGAGAGAACCCACAGGTGGTTTTCTCATGAAAAGAAAATGTTTAATATTTTCTGAAAGTAATCTGAAAGATCAGGTTAGCCTATCTTTGGGCTATTCACAGCTATGTAATTAAACTGTTCCTTATATGAAAAAAACATACGAGAGTGAGCACAGTGAATTCTCTTAAATGTAATTGTCTTTAATGTCATCTTCTCTGAAAACAATAGTGGGGAAATTTCAATCTGGAGGAATCAAAGCCTCCTTGTAAAAATCATGTTCTTTATGTTTACTCTTAATGTGGAAAATGAATTTATGGACATGGAGGTAGGTCTCCTTTTTTATTTTGAAGAATTTTAGAAGTGAATCAACTACCCAATTCTTTCTTTTAAGCTGCAAAATGTATTTTTTTGTCTCTAAACCTGCTCAACAAAGAACAATCACTGCACTTACAGATCTGCTTCCCCTGCATACATACATTATTAATAAAGGTTAAAGTTGCACCTACAGAGGAGGAAAGGTAACGCAAGGTAGTGCTTCCCTACAGTTCTGTGTGCCAGGTCTTCCCTGTGATGGATGTGCTTATATACCTTTTGATCTCACAGTATTGCAGAGCACTGTGTCATGCCCCACTTCTGTGCATTTGCTTTCTACCTCCTACCTTTTTTACACCGTTCTTCTCTCTCTCTTTTCCCTGCTGTTTCATCTGATTTCTGGTTTTGATTTTGATCTTTCACCTGGTGGCTGTTTTCTTCTCTCTCCTTTTTTCTTCTAAGTTTTGCTTATAGTAAAGGTGTCCCGTGATAGTATCACTCGATGAAAATATGTATATTCTTACAGATGGTTTAAAGGCTGCAGAAAAGAAACAGAAGCACAGATGGGTGCATGGACCATGTAATCTTTTACACATAGTTGGATAAGAAGTTACAGCAAAAGCAGGAGGAAAAGCTATTTTAAGTGCAGCTCCTCACTTCACCTGTGGCTTCTGGACTAAGACTACAAGAGGGATACCACATATTCCCATACCAGTTGGAAAATTGCCCATATGACTTTGAATCATATGGAAAAAAGTAGTGAAGAATTGTAGAATCACAGAACCGCTGAGGTTGGAACCATCTTTGGGATATGGTCTACTCTACCTCCCCTGCTCAAAGCGGGGTCAACCTTAGCAGGCTGCTCATGTCTGCATCCAGTCAGGTTTTGAATATCTCAATACAGAAAGCATGCAGGGATGAATAATAAATATCATAAGCAATACCTATAATAACAATTAAGCTATTGTTATTTACAGTGGCTACCACTGAACAATGGTGTAACTAAGACAGAGCTAGTGGTGAATTCTTTCTCACTTGTCATCTTGTCCTGGTTTCAGCCAGGGTAGAGTTAATTTTCTTCACAGAAGCTAGTGTGAGGCTGTGTTTTGGATTTGGGATGAGAAAATGTTGATAACATGCTGATGTTTTGAGTTGTTGCTAAGTAGTCAAGGACAGTCCAGCTTCTCATGCCGGCCTGTCAGCAAGAAGGCTGGGGGTGCACGAGGAGCTGGGAGGGGGCACGGCCAGGACAGCTGACCCAGGCTGGCCAAAGAGATATTCCATGCAATACAACGTCATGCTCAGTATATAAAGCTGGGACGAAGAAGAAGGAAGGGGTGGAGGGACGTTCGGAGTGATGGCGTCTGTCTTCCCAAGAAACCATTACGCGTGATGCAGCCCTGCTTCCCTGGAGATGGCTGAACACCTGCCTGCCCATGGGGAGTGGTGAATTAATCCCTTGTTTTGCTTTGCTTGTGTGCGTGGCTTTTGCTTTCCCTGTTAAACTGTCTTTATCTCAAACCATGAGTTTCCTCACTTTTACTCCTCTGATTCTCTCCCCCGTCCCACCATGGGGGAATGAGGGAGAGGCTGCGTGGGGCTTAGTTGCTGGCCGGGGCTAAACCATGACACATCTTTAAATCAAAACCAAATGTCTCTTAAAAGATATGCTTTTGGAGCTTGATACAGTATTTGGCAAGTGGCATTCAACAGTCCATGTTGTGTAAAGGCCAGAGGAGAGGAGCTTGGCTGTTCCTTCTGGAGCTCAGTCTTCTCAATGTCGGTCAATAAATGCTCTCTCAGATTTAGTGGATGTTGTAATGAAACCTAACAAACACAGGAGGGCTCTGTTTGAACACATATTAAGAAACTTTTAGGGTGGTGCCAAAGCGAAGCCGTATGTTCTGGTGTTACATGACCTTATGCTAAATTGCAGTGCAGTTTAGAGAAGTAGAAGATTCTTAACTGCTATGAAATTACCATCTTGGTTTGGGTAGGTATGGGTTTACATCTAAACGTTGTCTCCATGGTGGAGCATAGAAATATAAAAACATACCGAATGAACCCCAGCTGAAGTGGCCCATTATGAAACATGAAATAAAATTCCTGATTTTGTCATTGATACTGAATGTATCCATTCTTTATGAAACAGGATTAGGTTTAGCTGGATATATATCACAGTACATCACAAGCTGGCTTCTGACAGGAAAAATGGTCTCCTTCCTTGATTTTACATTACAAATCCTAATTCTTCCATATTGCTACCATGGAAACAAACGGAGAATAAAGGCAGCAGGGAACAAAAAGCCATTATTGCATAATGGGGTTTGGTCATTCCTCCACAGAGACAAACAGGCTTTCACGACTGGGCTCTGCTGCAGCACTGCGGTATCACTGCAAGCCCCTCAGGGCAGGGACCGCGCTTGCCTGTGCCAGCGCGCAGCTCGCTGCAAACTGCTTGCGCGGTCGCCCCCGTCGCGATCTGAAGCAATGGGGCTGCACAGCCGTTCCGCGTCAGCTGTATCACAGGCAGCCACAGCAAATGTGTCTCTCACATCAGGCAGTGCTATGAGAGAGGGTGCGTATCTCCTCTTCGGCTGGCTTCCCTTGCCCGCCACCCCATTCACAGGGAAATTCTGCAAAAACAAATGGAGGGTAAATAAAATCTGTCTGCAACGATAATGTGGCAGCCCCTGCGAGAAACAAGTTTTCTCCAATGCTGGTGAGAACAGTGGGGTAATATTAGCAGTAACAAGAAGGAAAGGGAAGCCAGAGTTTCCTCATCTGAGGATGCCCACCTGTGAAGGAATGCTGCTTTGCTGGGGCCAGGGCGCTGCCCTGGGCTTTACACGGGAGGTGTCATGGGCTTGTTCCCTCCCCTCATCCATGACTCCTGACTACATAAGGAGCTTTATTCCAACATTTGTTCCAACATTTCCTGCTGTGAAAAGGAGCAACATTGTCTGTGGAGAAGAGAGGCACCGAGTTGGATTTTTCCTGCCCGAATTTGTGCATGCAGCTAAAGATCCCATGGTAGGAGTGTTTTTCTGTCAGGCAGTTCCTGAAGCAAGCTGGAGCTCAACTGCCCTTACAGGTGCATCATCCTGTTTATTGTTCAACAGAGAACCTCTAGAGAATAATGTAGATGTTAAATATCAGATGATGTAAATCCAAGATGTTGGGAATAATGAAGAAGGCCTAGTGACAGAAACCTCAAGATCAAACTACTTTGGAAGAATCCACAAAAAGGAAATGTTCATTACCAAATCAGAAATCAAAGGTAAAGTTACTCCAGTAGGATGAAGAATTGTACAAGACTCTTGGATTAATCCTTTAGGACTTAATTATCTCAGTTCAGCTGTACACTAAGATTGCACGTGAGTGCCTCCAGTAAGCATACCAGTTGTCAGCCCCGTCACATTTCCATTATAATGCTAGTTGACTTTAATGTTTAAAACTGTCATGTTAAGACCACCTTCAGCAGGCTGGTGGTTAGAGTTAGATTTTATTATAATTGGGGCTTTGTTTTGTTTTGTTTTGTTTCAGGACTTTTCTTTTGCCAAGAAGTATAAACCTACGCTGACATAGCAAATGATGTATTCATTTACAAACCCTTTGGGAAGGAAAGTACATAACAAAGGATTTCTGGAATGCACTTTTTAGCCCAGATAATTATTTCATAATCTATTTTTCCTCCTGAAAAAAAATATTTTGATTTAGTAGACATTGTTAATTGCTACTAGTGATCTTGCGTCTTCTCTTTTTCTTCTCCCTTCAAAAGTTAATGACAAAAGAGCACAGAATATATTACTAAAGGGACATGTAGCAGTTCTTCTTTGGATCAGTGCTACAAAGTGCAGCTAATCAGCATGAAAAGATTAATTTCTTATGTTATAGACATGCTGTTCTTGACAAGTGGGTTATCATTTCTTTACAGCAAGCAGTGTTATAAAAATAATTCAAGCCACACTTACACATGTACGAACAGAGTATCCAGGGAGTGATGGACCTGCAATCAGTGGCTGAGGCCGACCCAAACTTTGAAATTGGAATTTCTGAAAAGGTTGTTGCTCATTGAATGTGTGGATTTGGCTCATTACAGAAACAGGTCACAATCTGCAAACTTCTGACCTAAATTTGGATGAAAATATCCTCCTGCTTTAGCAAAGTTTGGATGAAGGCTCTGGGTTAAATTTTAATTCAGATCATCATCTGGTCTTTCATTAGGATTATCAGGAAAAATGTTGTCTGGAGACCAGGTTTCCCCTCTCAGATGTTTATTGTAAATTCTGTTGAAGTAGTCCAGATTGATTGTTGTACGTATATACTGGAAGAGGCGCTATATTTTCTTCATGTGACTGTCCAGAAACATAGAAAGAAAATGAATATGTGACTGCAGTGCAGCTGTGCATTTGCTAAGCAAATCTGGCCCACAGACAAATTTATATAGCAAATCTCCCAGTCGCCGCTTCCATTTTGATGAACCACAAATATCTTGGCATCCTAATCTCTCCACAGCATATTAATCTCAGCTTGTAAAAAAAAGATACAAACAGTGAAAACACTGTAGTAAGGATTGCCTTCCTCCATTCCATCATTTGATGCTTGCTGTGTTCCTCCAGAGAGGAAGACAAAGGGAAATAACACATTTGTGATATAACACAGACAGGAAATCTCTTTAACTCACATTTTAGTAGGAATTTTTAAAGGATATTCACCCTGCATCATGAATTTTCTGTCACTGCTGGATTCTGCTCACTTCAGTGATCCTGTGGGGATGGGAATCGGAGAAGAAACTTTTTTCATCTAGTGGGAAAAGTAATGCACGTTTATCAGGGGAAAGTCTGGGCAAGCAGCAGAAACAGTTACAGATGCTAGTACTATTCTTGAGAAGAAACATTCTTAAGGAGAAAAACAGAAGACTATTCCAGTAGAGGCTTGATCAGATGATATACAGGTCCAATAGGTACTGTCCAAGAGATACTAAAGACTTTTCTGCTTCTAGCAGATCAAACAGCCACATTTATGCTGGTTCTGCAACCTTCCATTAGGTCACTGTGCTCCTCTACCTTCACAGACAGCTTGGAAATCACATATCCATCTGAAAATTTTTCATCTGCCATTGTTACAAATGCCTATTTTTTACATGTAACGGCAGCAAAACAGTTAGTCTCTTACATTCCTGTGTGTTCAGTTGGAGCAACTGACACTGCAGTTCATTAAATCAGTTGCATTTTAGTGGCGATCAGTGAACCTTTTTTATTTTTAGCTGAACCTTTTTTATTTTTAGTGGCGATCAGTGAACCTTTTTTATTTTTAGCTAGCATTCTAGCATGCTAACCGGCGATCAGTGAACCTTTTTTATTTTTAGCTAGCATTCTAGCATGCTAACCCCCCCCCCTTTATACCCCTTATAATAAAGCAAGCAGGAAAAAATCTCACAGCTTTTGCATTATAGTTTATTTTTGAGGTCTTTGCCTTCTCAATGACTCTTTAATGGTACTTTGTAACTCAAATACTTACTAGTTTTTCTTATGTTACAAAATAAAAGATTGCTTGCTTTGAAGTCAGTCATGCTTGACAAATCTGAGGCTGAGGAGGATTATCAGAAGCTATGAAAGGTCACACCTGGTTAGACAATAGAACTGTCTCTTCCAGTCTTCTGCTCTTCAAAATACCTAGAAAATGTTGTAGTAAAGCAACCATATATGATACTTCCCCTTGTACTCTCCTGTCTTCCAAACATTTTTGTTTTGGAGACTTCCTAAGCAAGATTTAGATTTTGTATATTTCATAAACCCTGGTGGGCTTCTCTTCCATGAGCTTGTCCAGTCTTCCCTTCCACCTCTACAATATCTTCTGAAGAGGTGTTCCATAGCTCATCTACCTGGTGTAGTAAGAACTATCTTCTTTGGTTTATTTTGAACCTGGATTTTAGCTTACGTGATTCCCCTGGTGCTTTTCCTGGAAGAGACATTGAACAATGTTCTGTCTGTGACAGTTGGGATTTTATGGGCTTACTAGTTTCCTGTGACAAATTCCTGAGAGTGGGATAGGTGTGACATGCTTATACTCGGCAATGCTTGAACCTATTGTCGAGAGTCGGTACCTGGTGGAATCAGCATACATGCTTGAAGCAAAGTTCTAGCCAAAATACCCGATAGAGTTGTTTCTCAGGAAAGATACTGGTACAAAGATACTTAGCACAGATAGATACCAAAAAGAGTTCACTCTCAGCAGCCTTTCAATCTTCAAAGACAGCCTTCATATACAGTTTATCCCTTGTAGCTGTGAACAGATTGAATCAAAGGGCTGTATGTATTCTGGTCTCTCCAGATGTGAAATGGCTTTTATGCCAAAATGGGGTTTATATACTCCATAAATCTTCTTATACAAGGCTTCAGGACACATATATTTTAAGGACTTGGTTTAAATGATGTGCTCGCATTTTACTCACTTCATTGCACAGCTTTGAAATTCAACCACTCTAAGTAGAATTAGGTGGTATTAAGGTTTCACACTGGGATTGCAGCTCCTTCAGGTTTCATACACAAATACCCCTCCTATACACGTTAGAAGCAGACACCATGCTCTTGTGTTACCCGGATGTGCCTAGCTGTATGCACTGTATATATGTGTGCGGCCGTTGTGCCCTTCTGTCAGGAACTAGAGGCAAGAGGATATATTGCACACTGGACTATTTTCCTTACAAGCAACTGCCCAGTGCTAGTCTGTTAAAGATCGGAGACGTTTGGGAGGTATAGATACTTGGCTTTAAGTTTGTGAGGATGTTAACACCTTTGCCATCTTTCAGAAGAACAACAAAATAAGATAAAAAAATGAAAATAAAGAGGAAGCAGTCTTTTAAACGTATCTTCTATATGAGGAATAGCACTTAAGGGCAAGTGTTCTTCTCTCCTGCCTCACAACAGTTTTCTTCTTGGCCCTTGCCACTTCTAGTCTGTCAACACAGAAAGCCCAAATCTCAGCCTGGGTGCTGGCAATCCCTCCTGTGCTACTGCAGCTTTGCCAGACTCTGCAGTTAGCACTCCTTTGAATGCCAGCTGACTGCACTTAGAGTCCTGTATTTGACAGGCAAATGGTGATTAGTGAAGAATAAAATGCAAGCAACAAGAAAGTCACTTTTCACAGAGCTTTACCACTAAGACCTTAAATTCTTGCAGAGGCCACAGGCAAAGAAAATGGTTTTCTATCTATAAAAAATACTTTCAGAAGCCTTCTTTGAAAGGGAAGTCTGCCTGGTAAGCATAAAGGGAAATGAGACGTAGGATCAGAGTATGACAGTCTGCCATATATATTCTTCCCTGGCCTGCAACGTGCATCTGGAAGGATAAGGTCAGAACGATTTCTTGTAAATAACAACTTGGAATTCAGTTGGTGGAAATGAGATCAGCATTCATGTTTTTTTATCTAAGTAACCTTGATAGGAGGTTAAATTTGAATGTAAAAAAGATAAATCTTGAAGGCTTGTTAAGCTGATGAAAAAGCACTGCAACAGAGTGCTGTCATCATTATGCTAGAAAAAGCCCATTCCCCTTGATTTAGCTGAGCCTGTTCTTTGGGGCTTCTGTGAACAAGTAGAACAGAGTTCCACCCCTCTCATTTGTCTTATACATCTTGTATTTTCAATATACAGATTGTACTTCTGTGCCTAGCCAAATAAAGCCATTCAGCTATAGCCCCAACCCAGTTCATGCATGTGGCCATATTTAGGAGGGCAGGTTTCTAATGTCTTATTTCTGTGTAGATTCTGGGTCAACCCTCCAAGGTCTTTGTTGGAACATCTCTCTGTCTTTCATTAATCTCAGAGTCTGCTCACAAATATCTCAAATAAATCAGGCTGATCGAAGACTTCAACCAAGACAACAGTCCCTAGCTGGCTTTAGACCAAAGTGGTGAAGATCAAGCTGTTTCAGCTTGCAGGATTATTTGCGACCTGTGTGAAATTAATAGCTTGTCTCAAGGTTATCCATCCTCAGGAACATTTTGCATCAAAAAAAGGACATGACCTCACTGGTCAGTCCTGCTAAATAGGGGACAAGGATTAAATTGGCCCAGAGACAAACTATCCTCTCATTTCTGAATGTTTTCTCCTGGGCCATGCTAATGAGGTACATTGATGGGACAGTATGAAGGACACTGTCTACTCTTATAGTCTACTCGCTTTTTTCCAGCCCCTAGATTTTTAGCTCTCTCTGGATTCATATGGTCTCAATCCCATAATACCTAGGAAGAGTTTTTCATTGATTTTTTCTCACAATAGCCCTCTTGCTTTCTAAATTTTACTGAGAGTGAATGAAGATGTTCACAAGGCTGCCCAAATTTCTCCTAGGAAGTCCACAGCAGAAGAAGAACTCAGCTCTGGTGTCTTAACCAAACAAACAGTTTCATCCTCTGGAATTGCTTTCAAACAATTTGTTCAGTGGGGAGGGGAAGGCAAAAATGTGCATACGACAAGTTACCAACTTGAAAATTAAATGCCTTCCTGAAGATGCAGGTTCTGAACTCTGCTGAGCTTCTGCTGATAACACCACAGAAGAGCAGCACGTTTTCTGCTGCGCTTAACCTGGAAAGGTGGGGTCCTAATTAGGTTGCAAATCACCAGAATAATATCATATGAACTGGGCCAGGATGGCTGCCTGGCATACTCAAGGTACAAAGGGACAAGATGGGAAACATGGAGCTGGCTGTAAAGGGGAACCTTCTGATGTCTTTTTAGGGGATCACTTTGTGGTAATGCTGTTGAAAACATGCAGGTATAGATCCAAATTGCAGAATTGCAAGGTACAGGTAAAAGAGAATACAAAAAAATGATGATGCCATGTACTGAGTTATAAATAATAAATACAAGATGCATTGCGGTTCTCTCTAGAATTGGAAATGACAGCCATAAAGGCTGGAAAAGGGAACGAGCTGAAACAATACTGTACTT
>NW_010529669.1:20064-37220 GCF_000687285.1 Phaethon lepturus
ATTTGTTGCAGAATAAGATCATGAATACAGGATGACCCCTGTTTATTTTAGGATTTTGAAAAAGTTTGACCTTGAATGTAAGATGACTCTTATCCTGTACCTTTGTTGTCTGGCTGTATTCTAGCATGCACACCCCCTCCAAAAACACACACACACTGTCAAAACAGGGCTGTGCAGAGCCATTCTGCACAGGTCCATTCCTCCAAGCCTCAGCTTCCTGCAGCTCAGGTCAACAGTGTCTTCTTCTCAGCTGTACATCCTTTGAGGTGGGACCAGAGGCCCTGGTGCTGGTTAAGTTTGTGCCAGCAGGTGCAGGATAGGAAACATCGTGCAAATACTACACAAGCTACTGCAAATCCACTGATTTTTGTTAACTGCTCTGATGGTCCCTGTAGGACCCTGCAGAGAGGGGATTTTTGTTGGTAAACTGTCCCATGGCTTCTTGACTCTGCAGAGCAGGGGTGCTTAGCTTCCGCTCGCTTTTTTTTCTGTCCACATTGCTATTGAGATGAAGTTCCAGATGGAAGGGGTAATTTTTGTTCTCCAAACTGTTAATGTGAATACATAACAAGGTTTTAATTCATAAAATTAACTATATTTTTAGTACACTTTGGAGGGGGGAAGTATTTTGTTGTATATTCAAATACATAATGTGCTGAATTGACAGCAGTCAAGTATGTGCAACAGATCATTCTGAGCTTTGGTTCCCCAAGTATAAAGTGCATGTAAATCCTAGTATCCTGTTCAAATGCAGAACATACACAGGATATGACCAGCGTATCAGAGAGCATATCAGTTTTGGAGCCATGAGTATAACAGGAACCTGCCTGAGAAAATGACTGCATGTAGCACTGCAGTGTGAACGTAACCTTTAGGTTCATTCCTGTTTTACTCGGGCTGATCTCACCTGAATTTATGTAATCAGATGTCTGTACTAAAGATTTCTTATTACATATAAGAAACATCCTCATTTTTACAAAATTTACCTTATGGGCGTCCAATAATCAGCTGCGCTTGCTCCCGTGCTCTAGGCTGCTGTATCCCACAGAGAAGTGGACCTTGCATTTCCATGGCTGCCAGTCTGTTTCCCTTCTTTCAGCATCCTGACTCTCACAGACAGTTACAGCTCGGTGAAATCAGGATGAAAATATCAAGGGTATCCATACCTTCAGGACTGATCCTCTTTGGTGGATGGTGCTCAGATACAGACTGCTCAAAGATAGTGACATTTGTCCGTTCTCTGTCACTTTCCAGCAAAAGAGTTCATGTCCTGAGCTGGGAGTGAAGAATTTAAGAGAGCTTCCTTCTCCCTCCCCTCCTCTGTGGCATTAGGTACTAGCGGCCATGTGGAATATAATAGGGTCACACGACAATCCACCCCTCTCTTTCCCTGGGACTCTATCCTTCTTTGGTAGAAAAACAAAAGTCCTCTTTTCTAGAGCTTTTGTCCAGCAGGTAAGCTTTGACAGCCTTCCTGTGCTTTATTAACACTGTAGATGTCTCGTTGTTGGACAGGATATGTACTTACTGAAATACCTGTCTCCTGAAAGGGTTTATTGTTCTCTGATATTTTCTTTCTGTTGGGTCACTAGAAGTTTATTCCCATATACTCCTTCATTGGGTATTAGGTTTTTTTAAGTTTTTTAAAGGGTTTTTTATTACAGTTTTTTTAGGGTTGAGGCTTTTTAAAGTCTCATGGTTTAATTGCAAACTGTCAAGGCAACACCATAGTTCCTGGAAATTGAAGGATAATCCTTTGAAATGCAAAAGGTGACCAGAATAAACAAAGAGAGAAATTAAGTTACTGAAATGGCTGACAGTGTCAGCATCTCAACTGACTGGGGGAAGACAGTCTCAGAGAAACACATTAAGAAAATACAAACCAAAGACAGGATTTTCACAGGGAACTATCATCTTTTCTACTCCAGATCTTAGCCATTATTTTATATTAGTTGTGCATGACATTTTTTAGCTCACAGAAGATATTTTGTCATTTCCACTGCATTCCCATTTGAAAATGTCAGTAAAGTGTCATCCTATCATGCGGTGATGTGATTCAAAAGAATTTTAAGAAGTTTCATCCCTTCGATGTCCTGGTTTGGGTTTTTTTTTTCGATGTGTTCAGTAGCTTGGACTCCATACGTAGTAAGGTCAGACCATATCACTGCAATGGGTAGCACTGAATGCAAAACTGGGACCTACCATTTGCAGATTGCAGTGTTCAAGCAGTTGTTTTTCCAGTGAAGTGGGCAGTGGGTGAAAAAGAACATCAATCGGAAACCCACAGCCGAGTCATACAGATACCCTGATCAAACAGAAGTTCCCCATTTGACTGATAGGAAAACCAATGCGCAGGAAGCCGTATCACCAGACTGCAGGTGTTTCCAGGGCAAAGACTATAGTTTTATGGGTCTGCCATACAAATGTCTGCTACATTGGGACTGGGATTTCTAGGTGTTACCATAAGACAGATAATAACACTTAATACCAGTGGTAGAGGCAGAGGCAGGAGCTGGACTTGAACCCCCCGATTTGCAGAAACTCCTTGCTAGTTTATTATGCCCTATCTCTTCAGACCAGCTGAAGGTGCTGATATTTTTCTTGGAGGATAGAGATTGACAAGCCCTGGCTAAGGAGGAGAGCCAGGAGGTAACGTTCCGATATCTTATTTGTTGGCCACGCTCCTTTTAGACTGGTTCATTTTATTAATGCTCTTTCTTCCTATTATTGTCTCTTTCAGTAGAGCATTATAAATTCCGACCACTTTCCTTTGAACTGATTCCTAATCCATGTTTCTTGTTTAGGAAAATCAAGTGTATTTGAAGGTAAAGTTAGCGTTTTCCTAATATTTCCGCTGCTTTGTTGTTGTTACTGCTCTGATGTGGGAAGACCTATTGGCCACAGACATAACTCCCTCTTTACACACAGCTGGCAAATGAAAACAATATCAGAACATCTCCATGACACACAAGGCTTTTATACAGTGATGTTTCAGACTTTACTGCAGTTTCCTTTGGAAATGCTTAAAACAACTACATCTGTTTCCTTTCATTGGGATTTTGTGTTCTTTAAGCCAAAAGGAGGGGATAAAACTCATTAATTCTGAACAATAATTGCAATGTCCTATATAAATATTTTTTAGACTGCAGGGGTTTTTTTTCTTTCCACTAAAAATATAAAATAGGTTGTCTGTTCAATGTAATGAGAGTTCCTGGATACCTCTACATTGCTCTGTTATGCACAAATACTTGAACTAGATTTAAATAATCTGGCTCAGATGTTGGTATCAAGCTAGCAGCGACTACACAGAAAGCCAGACGCCTAACGGCAGGAGAGAGCACAGCATGGGTTTAATTTACCGTGTTTCCCAAGTGCATTTTGCATCCTACGGCGACTGTCAGCCTTCATAGCTGGACTGCTAGCAGCCTGAGCACATCCTTCCTGAAAATGCAGTGGACATCCACCTCCTGTGGCAGATGCCGTAGCTACGTCTCAGCCGGGGGCCTCTGGCCGCCTTCCGTGGCACGGTGCATGAGAGGTGATAAATGCAGTCATAAGCCAAGTACGGTTTCTTGAAGGCAACCTACATTTTGCTGATATGACAGAGTCATATCAATTGAGTCATGCCAGCTACAACATCTGATCCAAAGCAAAAAAAGAAAAGCAAGGCCATCTCTCCTCCTCTCTGAGGACTGGGTCTCCCTCTGGATCCATTTGTGCTTCTCAGACCAGTGCTTTTCTAACAGAGATGTACAGCTGTGGCCTAGTGGTCCCTGCTTAAGAAATTATTTGTTATTCATCTCTCTTGAAATCACTCTTAATCCAGGCCAAGATAAAGTGCAAATAAAAGTTCTTAAGACGTTCAGAGTAGATGATACATTTAAAATGTTTATAAATAAAAGCGCAACAAAAAAACCCAACCACACAGATGAGATTAAGTCTGTACACCAAGAGCTTGCTGCCTGCCGAAATAACTGCCTGCCTGCCCCTGGTTCTGGGAAGGCAAGTTCTTCTCTCCTGACCAGAATGACATTAGCTTTCCATCTGGTCTGTGACATTTCTGCTGGGCTGGGTTTTCCTCTGTTACTGGTAATACTGCAAATACCTTTAGTTAACTCATTCTTGGGTCCACACTTCAGAAGGCTTATTCCTTCTGAGTTACCTGAAAAATCCCCATAATAAAGTGTTATCCTCTATCTTCATGTGTCCCCTCTGCAGCTTTCCACAATACCTGTTTTCTAATTTACACGATACACGCATTGGGATGTCTCGGAATCGGCGCACTCTTGCACGTTCTCTAGCATGCTGGAAAAAAAGGCACATGTTCGTGATCACAAGAGGAGCGCAGCAGTGTCCTTGGGATTTCAGCTGCCTCAGGATTTTCCTACCTTAATTCCCGTTAGAGCTTAAGGCAGCAGGGAAGCCTCTGCTGTGTACATGAAATGAAAACTGAACTTATGGGGAACGAATGGCATCAATGTAAATAGGCCGTTTTGGCATTTACTTCCTTCTGGCCTTAAACAAGATTAAAAAGTAAAGAGCTAGATACGGCTTACTATATGCAGAGAAGGGAGAGGGGAGAATATAACATTACAGCTGATACCAGATGGTAAAAATAATTCCTTAAGATGGTACATTTGCTTCCCATTTAACAGTTAATAAAATACTTTTGTTTGATGTTCCCCATTAAGATCTGTAGTAGTTTAGATCCACATATGTGAGGAAACTTCCTTTCTATTACCTTTCAGAAATGGCGTCCTCAAATATTTTTCTTCCCACTTCCCTAAGCTTGTATTCTTTCCTATTTTAAATTTACTCCCTTCATCTCTGACACTGAGACAGATAGCTGTAATATGGCAAAAAGTACGTGAGTCAATGCCATTGACTGTTCACACACAGAAGTTACTCAACCTGTGAGATATCTACTATTGATAACCTTTTCAAAGGATGGGCTCTCTCTTTATAAACCTAACATGAAGTCTTACCACAGCTTCAAGGTTTGGGTGCAGCAACGAAACGATAATTTAAAACCTGTATGTTTGGCTGTTGCTGTTCTTAAGTTTAAAGGTCTATTGCCAAGAGTCTTCTATCCAAAGCTGACCCTCTTTGACTGCTGTAATCTGCTTTGGAATGTTTCTTGGATACATTCGCAAAAACTGTTCTGGCACAAAGACATTGAAAAAATTCACCAGTTCCAGTATTCATGTAGAAATCTACAATAATTTGGCTTTGATCATGTGGCGGTATATGGAGGCCTTTAGGAAGAATTCTTTCCTCTGAAGTACTGCACAGGGCTTCTCATTTTTCTGGGAGCCTGCACTGCACGTTGTTAAAGGTGGGGTACCAGAACCCATGGAATAAGGTTGCTATTGTGTCTGGAGACACAATTATAGAGTCAACACAAAGACTATTCTTTTCCTAAAGCTATGCTGAATATAATAAGCATGAAAATATATTAGACGAGGCTAGACAGCTCATGCTCCATAGTACCTGGAGAGGTCTTATGTTGTAGGAAAAGACATGTTCACGATCCTAGAAACCGCAGTCAACTAATTGTTGAGGTTCGAGAAGCTGTCAGCAAAAATGCAATAGTAACTGGAAATTTCAGTCATTCTGCTGCAGACAAGGTAAACATCCCACGAGGGAAGGCTGATCTAAATTGTAAATAATGAAAATGGTAGCACTTTTTGAAAAAATAATGAAAGATCCAAAGAAGAGAAGCAGCTCTTGGGTTAAGCCTGAGGAGTGAGCAGGAGCTGGTTCACGACGTGTTAATTCAGAAACATTCTGGGTCAAGGATCATAATGTGGTGAGAATCCATGTTCTTCTCAGACAGAAAAAGCTAACCAAAAAAATACCCCTCCTCTCCACTCCCCCCAAAAATGCAGACCATTAGCAGTAAATCTCAGAAAAGTCAGTAAAAGATAAGACAAAACTAATCAGGTGGAGCAACTAACAGGGTTAAACACTGTGAGAATGAGAGCAAGAACACGGTTTAAGGGCACTACATTAGAAGACTAAATGTTTTCTACCAGTTAAAAGCATTCAGTCAAAACACAAAGAAACCATTGCAGCTAAAAAAAAACAAAGAAAAGAGAACTATCAGGAGTAAAATTGTACTCTTCAAAACTGGGGGTTATGTTTAAGAGGAAAATGGAAGAAAGCATAAACATTGGCAAGATAAACATAAAGCCGTAATAAGGAAGGCCAATATGAAGCATGCAGTTTATCAAGGTATTAAAACTAATAATAAAAACTTATTCAAAAGTAGGAAACATGCCAGAGAATTGGCGAATTCATGAAAAATGATGTATGTGTAAAAGGCATACTCAAGAGAGATCAGACTAGAGCAGAAAACCTAAAGTTGATGCCAAAGCTTCACTGTTCACTGCAGAGAAGTTTATGGAGTTTCTCATATCAGGACCGTTCTTTGCAGAGAAAGAATCTGAAGATTTATCTCAAACTGAAGTGTTGATACAAGGACTTTTGTGCCTAGAAGAAAATGTAAACCACACAATAACTGTTAATCAGGACCATGTGGTATTTACCTAAGTGCTCCAGAGGAACTCCCTGTGAAGGCTATGAGCGAACTGTTGTGCATGATATATTGCTTAAATCAACCCAAGCACAAGAGAAATATAAGGTGATAAATACAATGGAAAATTTAAAAAGAACAGTTAGTGCATATATGGATAAAGGTGATGTATCTAGGAAAGGCTTGAAGAGGAGAATAAAGCCTTTTGAAGGAAAAGTATTACCTTATAAACCTATTACAATCCTTTGATCCAGACACTGGATGACTTGTAAGTAACATCGATTCAATTGATACAGTGATTTTATCAGCAAGCATTTGACATCTCTCAACAGAGATGCTTAAAGGAACTAAGCCATCATAGGAGTGGTCACATAGATTATTAATTTTTTAGAAAATAAAGGGTAAGAATAAATGGTTGGCTTTTGCAGTGGAAAGAGGTTCCCAGTAAGGCCCAAGGGAGCTATACTGACTCATGCAGTTCATTAAATGAATTGGGAAGGGACTGAAGAGTGAGGTGATGAAGTTAGTAAATGATACAGAATTATTCCAGCTAGCCAAAACTAAAGCAGACAGCAAAGAGTTGAAGAAGGATCTCATAATACTAAGTCACTGGGTTCAGAGAAAGTAAATAGGGAACAATTAAGTTTAAGAATTTATTGGCAACTAATGAAATTTTGAGGCAAGCGGTTTAAAGCAAACAGAAGGAAATACTTTTTCTGCAAATAATTAAAATGTGGAACTCATTGCCACAGGATGCTCTGGAGCCCAAAATTACTTTTACAAAGTAATTAAGACAAATTCACAAAAAAACCCAGCTCATACAGCATGGCTAAACACAGCAATGTGGATAAAACTTCTGGTTTAAGGAGTCCCTAAGCAAGGTACTAATGGAAGTTGGGAGGTAAAGCAGTGGAAAGGTCATTCCTTTCCACTGCACTATTCTTTCATTCTTCCCCTAAGCATCTGCTGTCAGCTGAATTATGGCCAAATGAATGAAGAGTTTGGAGCACTGACTTCTAAGGATATGGAATATCCTATTCAATTTGTTTCGTTTTTTGTCTTACCCGTCTGTTTGTATTTGTCTCATCTTGTAGGTTTGGGACAAGGACATTTATTGTATGTTATACAGCAGTTAGGGCAATTAGACCCAACAGCATTTAAATTTTAGTTCTGAGCTTCCAAATGTTATTATGGGATAAATGTTGAGCTACCTTTCACAGAAAAGGCTTGTTATATTACAAAAACAAACAAACAAAAACCGCTGTTGAAGAAAACTAAATTGCATTGTCAAGCACTTCAGACTCCAGAAAGATGTAATTTCAAGTTCTTCAAGCAAGGTTTACCTTTGCAGTCCAAGCCTGGCAAAGCTATATGAAAACAGAAATTACTACACAGAGGAGAAGCAATACAGTGTAGGTTTAACTCGGTCTCTTCACGTATTTGTCATTTTATTGACAATAAAATGACAATAAAATTTTATTTTATTTGTCATTTATATTGTCATTTTATACACACATTCCATTCACATACGTGCAAAAAGTCATAAAGACTAGTGCTGTAACTGGGTCCTTCATTTTACAGTTTCAGCATGAGTGATGGAAGAATGTTAACTGAAAGAAAACTGGAATGAGGAATCTGTAAATCAAAACTGTAAAACAAAGGGGAAGAAGGTGAAGTTTGAGGGAACAGCTTTGTAGAAGTGACATATTTTCTATTGGTTAGCAAAGAAAAAACACAGAAATGCATTTAAATGTCTGTGTCCGTATCTTTTGGATGAGAAGAATGAAGGCTGGAAAGTTCAGATTTTGTGCAAATGGAGTCTCCTTGCTGGTGGTTTTCCAGAGAAAGAAGAGTCCAGGGCAGTATTATGTCAGATAGGCAAAATACAAAAAATGAGAGGTATGGAGAGAACAGATAGCCTGGGTACTCTGTTCCTTCCTTGGGTCTATCCTTCTTCCTTGCAAACCTTTTATTTTAAAACTTTGATCTCTAGGGCTGTCTAGTTACTGAATGCCACTTTTTGGGTGCTTTTCACCCCAAAAAAATTTATTCTGATTCTTATGCTGTTCACCTACAGCTTCTCCCTCCCCCTCTGTACTGATGGCATGATCAGCTAAGGGTATCTATCTAAATTAGGACCATCTGAAGTAGAGACTAATGCCTGACAGTCTTTATCCCTTAAGTTTGTTTTTCTCTTAAGTCAAAATGCTGAACAAATTTTGCTATAAAAAAATATAAAATCCATGATTGGGCTGGGCTGGGCTGTGCATACAGCCTTGGTGTCCATCCACGGTGGCTAGAAAAGTCCTGTGGAATATGGTCAGCTTCATGTGACACACTGACAGTCTCCATTGCATCCTATTCATCTGTAAGATGCAGGATGTGGTGTTGGGGAAGTTGGTGTATTTCTTGCATTCCCATTGGGAGGCATTGTCTCATCACTGACTAACATCTGAGAAGGTACCAAGGACCAGAGGTGTTGCCAAGGTCAGAAAGGCCTACCCCCTGTATCATGACCACCTCCACAAGGAAGAAAAGATGAGTTATAGTCGTAGGTGACTCCTGAGGGGAACAGAGGGTCCAATATGCCAGACTGACTCTTCTCTCAGGGAAGTCTGCTGCCTCCCTGGGGCCCAGGCTAAGGACATCACTAGGAAACTTCTAGCCTGGAGCAGCCCTCGGATTATTACCCGTTACTGCTCTTCCATGGGGGTGGCAATGAAGCCACAACACAGTCCAAGGGCGATCAAAAGAGACTTCAGGGCCTTGGGAGGGTTGGTAAGGGAATCTGGAACATGGGTTATTTTTTCCTCTCTCCTTCCAGTTGCAGGCAGTGACATTGGAAGAAACAGACGGGCCCAGTCTATTAATACATGGCTCCGTGGCTGGTCTTACCACCACAATTTGGGGTTTTTCAATAATGGAATGGCCTAGATGGCACCACGCTTGCTGGCATCAGAAGGGATTCACCTTTCTCAAAGGAGAAAGAGGGTCTTTGCTCACGAGCTAGTGGGGCTCATTGACAGAGCTTTAAACTGTACATGAAGGGGGAAGGGGATAATATCAGGCTTGCCTGTGACAAGCTGTGGGATGACATGCCAAGGTTAAAGGGATGGGGTGCTAGCAAGGGCCCTCAGCCTATTGCTCTGAGACATACTGGGTACATTGCAGCACACTTGAAGTCTTATGGGGATGAGCCAGGGGCTCCTGAGATAATAGGACCCAACAGGGAAACACCAGTGAAATACCTCAAAGTAATTAAGAGGTGTTCCTCTAAGAAGGTGACATGGTCGACAGCCCAGCTGAAGTGCCTCTGCACCAGTGCACGCAGCAGGGGCAACAAACAGGAGGAGCTGGAAGCCGCTGTGCTGCTGGAAAGCTACAACCTGGTTGCCATTAATGAAACTTGGTGGGACAAATCCCATGACTGGAGTGCAGCTATCAATGGCTACAGGCTGTTCAGAAGGGACAGGTGAGAATTCAAGGTCAGGTTGGATGGGCCTCTGAGGAACCTGCTCCAGTTGAAGATGTTCCTGCTCATTGCAGGGGTGTTGAGCTAGATGGCCTTTAAAGGTTCCTTCCAACCCAAACTATTCTATGATTCTATATTACTTTTCAGACACATGATCTTAGCAAAGCATGACTAACCACAGACATCTACAAATCACAAGAAGCTTATGCAAAGCTGTTGTCTTGGTATTTCTTTGTGCCATTTCTCATTATTTTTAGAAATGTCTCCTTTAGCTAACACAGAGGTTATTTTACATTTAATTTGCAATTGTTTTTACATGTACTCTAATTAGTACAAGGTCAAAAGGAAGGCGTTTGAAAGGAGATATGAGGTCTTTGTTGTCACCAGATGACAGCATGTTGAAAAGTTACCAAAATGCCATAGCAGAATAAAAGAGGGATTTTGCTTTTTGTTTTGCTCCTTAACATGAATTGCTGAGCATTCAGGATTTCTTTGTATCAGGGCTCAGTCATCACTTTCAGAGTGAAGAAATCACTCCTTGACAGGAAAGGGCAAACTAGATTCTTGTTTTCCTTCAATTGTATCAACATTTACAGTGGTCTGAACTATCCCCGTTGTAGTTTAAACCCACAGGAAGGGGCTCTGAAGAAGGAAATCTTTATCAGAAATTACCCTCACACAGCTCTTTAGGGTTTTTTCCATCTTGGGGGACAGACTTTCTCTCCAGGGGCTATGCCACAGGGCTTGTCTCCAAATCCTAAACTGGGAAGAAGTCCTTTAAGTTGTCCATCAGCTTTGCATCCATCCATGGTTGCAGCATAATTCCCCTGAAGACTAGCTACAGGAGATTGGGATGTCTCCTTACCCTTGCAGGTCTGAGGGGAAAACAGGGGAGGACCAAAGGGGAAAAGCAGGTTGATGGGGTTAACGTGTAGCCCATCCCTCCCACGTAGGATCAAAAAAAAGCAGGGAACAGAGATCCTGCAAATAAGTGGGAGAGAAGATGTGTGACAGAGGTAGATATGGGACCCCAGGATTCCTGGATGAGGTTCAACAAACATCAGGAAAGACGTCACCATTTCCTGCAAGTTGAATTTGGTGATTGCCATCCGGTTGCCTGTATCTTCAACTGCCTGCATCTCAAATAAAACAGATATTGTTGTTAAACTACTCAGTGCCAACGTGAAGGGATAATGGCAGCTGAGCCCAACTTGTACCTCATGGGAGCCAATTGGAAATACATCATGCAGCTCAAAAGTGACCCTGTCACAAGTCTCAAGTCATTAGGACTCCTCCAAGGGCAGATCAGAGACACTCAAGCTACCTTGAATGTGGCAGTAAATGAAACGAGCCATCTCTGCTCAAGAACCACTCTTTGCCCTGAAGCCAACTGGCACAGTGTAACTATAGGGTAAGCTATACTTACAAACTTACTCTCTAAACAATGTGGTCGCACCCAGAATGCCTTTCGGGAGTGGTCCTTGTCCTGTGCTAATTCCCAGCTGTAGCTGGTCATTGTCTGGAAACTTTTGGCAGGCTCTTTCTGAGTTCAGGCCAAAACGCTACCAGACCTGTGCAGAGACAGCTGGAGAATTACAGCCTTGTTCCCGGTTCTGCCCGTGCTCCTGTGTCTGGAGCAAATTAATTTCTGTCTTTAGCTCTACTAACCAGCACTCAGGACGAGATCATCCACCTTCTGACTTGCCTCTACAGTCTTCCAACTCGCATATGCAAGACAAAGCATTAGATCCCCAGAAGAAACAGCACTCACCCTCTTAGCTGATATGCATAACACGTGGTAAATAGGGAGGAGTATTTCAGCAGTGCACGGTTTTCTCTGTAGGCTCTGCTGTGCCATCTCCATTCTTGCAATGACATTGCAGACTGACTTAGAATCATAGAATAGTTCGCGTCGGTAGGGACATTTAAGAGTCATCTAGTCCAACCGACTTCTCATGCTTTGCTCCCAGGAAGCTTCAAGACACCTCAGTGGGACACCACAGAGAAGGCTGTATGTTGTCAGCCCAGTCTGTGTGTTGTAGCTGAAGGTGATCCCAGGTCCACAATTCCCCTAGTGCCCGTGAGCACTGAAGCCATCAAGAAACTTAAGGGAAAAAAAATCAAGATTTTTCTTCTAGAGCACAAATAACTGTAGTAAAATTTGTGTCCAACTTCTCAAGAGCACGTATCCCTTTGCTGGCAGCCCCATGCATATCTACTGGGGCAAGAGTAGCTTCGTAGTGTCTGCTACTTAAAAGAACAGCAGTTACAAAGAGAACTAGCCACTAACATCAGCATCTTCACTTTTATCTTCAAACAACAGATGGTGTTAATCTGGAGCTTTGCATTCCTCAAAGTGCTGGAATCATGAAGCAACTTGCTTCCAACAGGACCCCGAAACACAATGTAACGCTAGGGAAAACAGTCAAAATGAGTGATCAGGGCAAAATATGCCTGCCATCAAACAGACTTCAAGTGAAATTATCTTTTTGCAAGACAAGATGTCACCCAGCTGACAGTTGTGGGTCTCATTCTGCTTTCAGTCACACTGCCTAAGTTGGGAGTAGCTCGTGTGAGTCACTGAAATCTGGAGTAGCTTCAGTGACTGATATGTGTTGTGACAGGATAAGACTAATAAGATCACAATTGCGTTCACACACCAGTTTTACACTGGAATAAGTACGCAGCGCTCTGCAACGAGGTCACATTTCAGCGGAGTTACTTCACGTTTACTTCACTGTTACCAAGATCAGAATCGGTGGCTGCCTGGGATGAAAAGTTAAGGTGACACTGAGGCAATTTCTTTTGTATTTCATGCGGGGAAAGCTAAAATAAATAGCATGAAAGGCCCCCGCATTATTAGCTAGTGTGTTTGAAAGAATCCTGCCGTTGTGTTTTATCTTTTCTTAACTGCACGCCAGAACATTTAAGATTTAATTATTTAGAGAAAGGGGGAGGGGAAGTGTGCCTTTTGAAGAAAGTCCCACAAGTTTCCAAACACTTCAACATTTCATCGTGGCAATCAGCCAGATGCCAAACAAAATGCTGCTTTCCACCAGGGATCTGACAGGTGGCCTTTCCAAAGTTTACACACTGAAGTGAGAGCTGATGTTCTGCTGCTTATTTTTCTGCCTTTTAAGTTATTCCTTTATTGAAGCCAGACTGCAGACATCTTTCCCCGTAACAAAAGATAAAATCTTCCCCTGAATATTTGGGATTTTAGTATGCTTTCATTTCATCCATATCTACTCAGAGGATTATTATTCATGCGTTCAGATGAAGAAATGTTGGGCTGGCAAGAGAGAGAAACACATATGTACACAGGCAAAAGATAAGCTATTTGAAGCTTCACCGATAACACGGAGCCAGATACTACCGAGGTACAACCCAGAGAAAAACCCCACCTTTCCCTCAAGGCGCTTCCCCTGTCTCTGGCGGGGAAGGCGGCTGGCACGCCAGCCCCGCTCATCCCCTGGCTCGTCCCCCAGGGCAGCTCTACCCAGCTCCATCTGCCTGGGGCTCTCCACCTGGCACCCACCGGCGCACCCAAAGAGGCACCTTTGGGGCAAAGCAAATGCAGTCTGTGGTTACATTCTACCTTCCTTTATCTGTTCTTTCTCTCTGTTGTTCTAGGGCTAACAAATGCCTTCTAAGAATTTTCTGGATGCTCCTGGAAAAATTCTCTAAAAACCTCTAAATTCGGAAAATATCAAAGAGATGAAGTGCAGGGGAAAAATGGTAGCTCCAGGTTGTACATCTCACTTTACTTGCTCCCATCATGTGTGGTGTCTGTACAAATACATAGGAAGGTTTAGGTGAAGACATGAGAGAAACCACAAATTCTTCTGGAGCAACAAATTTCTTGAAGAAACAAGAACCACAACTGATTCAATGGAATTGCTCACAGTTGATAGCTAGGTTAATGAGGCTCATGTCTAACTCAGTTTAACTCATTTCTGGGACCAGATTCTCACAGTGCACAAGAGAAGACTTGGGACGTGCCCTTGCCCTCATGTAGATCTCATTTGGCCATCATGAAGCCAAAGGAAAGGTAGAATATATTAGATAATGCAGTATGTAACCAAACATTATCGTCATTTAAGAGGAAGATTCTGGCAAAGGCAGGCCTAAGTCTTGACCAAAAGTTTCTCTTACTGTTGGCAAGCAGCAACAGGGGATCTTTCCCCCTCTTTTATTCATGTTCCTGTTCCTATACTGTACTCTTCACCATACCATCTGAGCAGTTTCTGAAAGCTTCCCATGCGACTAACATCTGGCCCACACCACCTGTTTGCTCACCATTCACCAGGAAAGAGAGGCATGAGCAGTGAAGTGTCTTTTTTTTGGTAGGGATTATTTTAAATTGTTGCTATGTATGTTGAGCTGTATTTATACTACAGAAGACAAGGTTGCAGAAGTAGCTTTGCACTTGAAGCAGGCAAACAGTGCTAAGTCTGTGCAGGAGCTCAATTCCCAGGGGAGCTTATTCCACTGGCTGAGCACAGAACACATGAACCTTATTTTTATAAAGGAGAGTCCTCTTCTGCCAAATGGGCAAGGTTGTAGCCCATAGCATTTCTCTATACACAAGTATGTGTGTGTATAAATACGATAGAAGTCTAGACATAGTCAGGAGTCCTTGAAAACAATGTCTGTGTTGGAGTTGTTTTACTACGCCAGAATGCTGTAAAGGGACCTTTCCAATTAGAAAATTAAAAATCAAAATATATGAGTAAGTATGCCAACAGACATATTTACTACATGCTGTGAGTATTTTGTGCAGAGCAGCCAGATCACAGAACAAAGTCCTCTGTTCTCTGAACGTTCAAAATAGATCAGGGGGAAGCAAAAATATGGCACCATCATGCTGAATTGTCCATCCTTGATCATAATCCTCATGTCTTGACTGGCATGTTCCATCCAACCCTTTGTTTTCCAAAAATCAGAGCAGGGTACCACTGAATTTGTCTGCAGGACTAAGACAGACCTGCATGTGACTGAAGGGGAAGTACACTTCAGCATCACATTTTTATTTAAGAACTCAGCTTCCATCCATTCATGACAATAGCGAAACAACCACTGATTTCAGTCATGCAGCTCAAGCACATTGCAAAATAAGCATAAATTTATTTACAATTGTTAGCAACATTCCACAATACTTAGAGCAGGTAGAGAAATGCTTGAACTCCTCTGTGAGTAGTAAATAAGCCAATATGCTCTTGTCATCTTTCCTCCCACCCCCTTAAGAACACTAAAAAAAAAAAAAAGAGAAGAAATACAATAAATGCAACTCAACAAAGCAGGCAATTCCTTAGGAATTTTCTTGTATTCAAAACCTCTTTGAAAATATCCAGCAACTAAACCACAGGCCCCCAAGTCCTTTTGGTCTTACAAAACAACAACACAAAGTCTTCTGTGTTCAGATGCGGTAATTACAGGCAACATGCACAAAGAAAAGCAAATAAAACAATTTCAATTGCCAGAGCCAAACACGCAATTGTGTATCTATAAAGGTAATTAAAAACCAAAAGATCAGTCATGGTTCTTGTTTCTTCAAATTACCATTTTGCCCTGAAGAAAAACAATTATCATGTAAGTAATCCTAATAATCTTAACATTTGTTTTGCATATCAGCATCAAATCTGAATGCTCTTCTTTTTTGAGGCATCTGAAGTGCGTATTCTGAGCCAAACATTGTACCTCTGACTAATTTCTACTTCAGGAAAGTCTTGGTCCAAAACCCACTGATAGCAATGGAAAGAACACATAGAACTCTCTACTGATGATTCAGATTTTTTTTTTTTTTACTCTATTTATCTATTTTTATGTCACTAGCCTCTCTTGCCAGTAGGCATTGTAAGCATAAGGACCAGGAAGCTAAGGGACTCTGGATACAGGCAAATATCAAAAGTTGACATATTTTACTATTGATGTGTATGAAATTTCTTTACTTCTTGGTATTCGCCATAATGCATCTGGTCAATAGGTTCGTCTACAGTAATAAAACTCCCTGGGTACCCCCTAAAGCCTTGACCCAAATCCTTGGAGAATGGCATCTAGTTATTACCTTTCAGTGCAGGCTGATCCTGCAAAGGATCCATTTTCCTGCTTGGAGGGAAACACAAACACGTGCCCTAATGCATAAATCCTTGAACGAAATACCTCATAGAAAACCAATCTAGTGCCATCTACAGAGTTTGATGAAGAGTCTCATTAAAGAAATTTAAAACACTAATAAAATGCTTTTGCCTCAGTATGACATTTGGAGGACATTCATCCTTTGGAAACATTCACCACCTCTCAAAACCTATGGCATTTTGTGCAGGGGAGGAAGAACTATAAAGGAAAAAGCCAGATCTGTCTGCTTTCAGTTAGCTCCAGCTCTCAGGAATCAGATCACAGATGAAAAACCAGAAACAGAAATTATTGTTGTAACGCCAGTGGATGTGATCCTGATGAAAGCATGAAAGGTGGCCTCATTTCAGGGGCAATGAGGGGAGATCAGATCAGACTTTTCAGCTTTTTTCCCTATGGACAAGCAAATCTCCATAACAAAAACAGCTCTATGCATCCTCTCAAGGATGAGCTGTTGAGCTGATGAAGGAGCACACCAGGCTCATCCTTGATGCCTGGTTATGGGCTCAGCTCAGCATCCACATGTAGGTCTAAGACAAGGGAAGTCAAGCCAGCAAGGATATTTTGGCACCATTTCCTGGCGGCCACAGTGACCTCACATACCTATTATGTATTTTCTTTTTCATACTCTGTTTAGTCAGCTTTGTTGGCTGATGTCCGATTTTTTGGCTTGTTTCACTATGGCTTGGCTGTACCTGCGATCACTTGGCTTGCCCAAGTCTAGTATCACTTGACTTGTAAAGCTGCTGCAGTTTCTTAATTGGACAGTTATAGACTGGAATCCATTTATGAAAGTTTGCTTTTAGCATTTCATGCTGCATATGAACTATTTGTTCATTTAGTCATCCGGCTTGCTGAATACAGAGCCAGGAGCATATACATGAATTTGGGAAGAGGGCCGAGGGGGAAGACTGTGATCGGTAAAGGTCATGAAACCCTCCTCAAAGTACCAGAGCTCAGCACAGGAACAATGGCACAGTTTTTTTAAGGCGTCCTTATTATATATTATATATA